>NW_005872058.1:30584-33311 GCF_000147115.1 Myotis lucifugus
TTGGGCATTTTCTATGGTTCCAAACAAAGTTCTAAGTACCATAATACGTATTTTTTCTTTTAAAATCCTATAGCTATCACATGTAGTAGGGTATCATTATTATTCCCATTAAATAAATAAGGAACAGAATCAAGAGAGGCTAAAATATGATACATGGATTCCAACTTGGACATCTAAGTCCACAGTCTATGTTATTCTTGACTACTGTTATTCCCTGCTCAGAGGAGGAATTGAGTGAGATAAGTTGCAGAGAATTAATAAGACAAATGCCAGAGAGACAAAGGAAGTACCTGTACTGAATGATATCAACAACATGAAGAAAAATAATGTATTAATCATTTTGTATAATTTTAAGTCTTCTGGTATTTTGGTAGTGAAGAGCTAATGGAAGTGTGGTGCAGATATACTACTACTGAGGGGAAATACATCTCATTTTATTAAAATATTAAAATGTATTTAATTATGAACATTTAAATATTAATAATTATTAATATTTTATATATAAATACACCACGATGTTTAACTCTCAAAATTGAAGGAGTTATTTATATCCCAATATGGACATTAACTTTAAAAAATATTTTTTAAGCTGAGAAGAGTAAATGATAAACTCTGATGACTGAGGAGGTCAGTGCAGCATCTCTAATTATACCAGACATTTATTTGACTTCATACATACTATTTTTAACATCTTTGGCATATTTGTGCTCTTTGCTATATTGTATTGTCATGCTAGTTTCAATTTAAAAAATACTTGCCAGAGAGCAAAATCGATATATAAGGAAGATACAGTATTTCTATCATGTAGCATCTTGTTTGGGATGCTTCATCACTTTAGTGAAAGATAATAACTATAAAAACAAGGAACAAAATGAATCTTTGCCAGTAATAGAATAGTTGACATTGTGCTTCCCAAGTTAATATCCTCAAATACCCAGTATATAGTATATAGTAGTGTTTTAGGCAAAATGTAGGACTCAAACTGTATTTTTATTGGACATTAAGCTGTCCTTATCATACAGAAATATTTGCAGAAATGTTATTTATCTTTGGGTATTTGCAAACATTTGTATAGGTAGGAATCACTTGTCTGATAAGTATACATGAGTCTTGGTCATAAGATGAAGTCACTCAGGCCATGCCTAAACTGTTAATAAAGTATCTGAAGCACAAAGGGTTTGACCAATTTCTCCTATAAATCTATGTATGAATACAGACACATAGGGTGCTCCAAATTTTCTGAATATTGTTGAAGAAAAATAAAGTTCAAATTTACTTCTTCCAAATCTCAGCAAATACAGTCATCCAGAAGAGAAAAAAAAATAAAACATGTAAAAAAAAAAAGTTAGCTAAATTTGAGATTTGTCAAATTGTGGGAATTTTTTCATATCTAAACACTGATGCCCAGAGCTGGAAACATTAAAATGGTAATTGTACCAGTTTTTAGCTACTCTCTTGCAATCGCTCAGTTGTTGGTCTACCCACCTATAATGAGATTTCTGAAACTAGGAGAGAGACTCTAAATACATGTTACAGACTTTTTTTCCCCAGCTTGCTTCTTTAGGCTATATCCATAGCAGGCACTAGAGGAATACTAGAAATCAGAGGAAGGGGTACTTCATTTTGGTTTGCTTGTCATTCCTGGGAGCATCTCCCCAGCATCAGCACTTCACAGTAGCAGTGGTTCTAGCCTCTGAGGACTTCCATTACTCCCCAAACCAGCACGCACACATCTACCTACTTTCAGGTTCCCAAAGTAGATGAGACACACCTGCTTCTCAAAGCCTGTCCATTGGGACTGCTGGGACAGAATAACATAGACTGAATGGATCATGAACAACAGACATTTATTTCTCACAGTTCTAAAGTTTGGGAACTCCAAGATCAAGGTGCTGACAGAGCCAGTGTCTGGGGAGGGGCCCACTTCCTGGTTCATAGAGTTTTCTGGCTGTGTTCTCACATGGTGGGAGGAGCAAGGAAGCTCTCCAGGGTCTCTTTTTATAAGGGCACTGATCTCTTTCATGAGGGCTCCACTTTCATGAACTAATCACCTCCCAAAGGCACCACCTCCAAATACCATTACATTGGGGTTAGGGTTCAACATCTGAATTTCCAAGGGACACAAATGTTCAATCTATAGCAAAGCCCAGGCCCTAGCTCCATGTTTTCCTTCGTATCTTCCAGGTCCTTTCAATCCCCATTTTCTCTTTTGTTCTTTCCATCAATCATAGGGGTAGTAGCTGCTTCCTGCTGTAGTTTCTTGGTTCCTCATTTTTCCTTTTTGCTCCCTTTCCAACTCCTTTGTAACCAATTATTTATTCCACTTTTTTTCTAGTACCTAATGTGTCTGTGATACTGACCGAACACTAACAGTGAATACAGCAGTGTTGGCTGATTTGAATTCTTGTTGTCTCTTCAAGGATTCCTGAAAATCCAACAATAAAAGAAAGACTCATGGACACAGACCACAGTATGGTGATTGCCAGAGGGAAGGGAGGGGGGCAATGGAGGGAGGTAGAAGAGGGTAAAGGGAGCATAAATGGTGATAGAAAGAGACTTGACTTGGGGTGGTAAACACACAATACAATATACAGATAATATATTGTAGAGTTGTATACCTGAAACCTATATTAACCAATGTCACCCCAATAAATCCAATTAAAAAAGACAATGTTTCCCAATTGTCTGGAAAGTAATATCTTGATATCTTAGTTATTTTTCAGTTAG
>NW_005872058.1:34126-54001 GCF_000147115.1 Myotis lucifugus
AAGGTTTTTTGAAGGGCTTTTACCACTTTCCTAACTGACATTATACCAAGTTCAAAACACTGTACAAAAAGAGAGAAGGGTCCATGCTACAATATAAATTACTTATATACACTTATAATTTGCTTATTTAACTACATTGCAATAACCAAAGATTATATCATTTTACCCTTTATAAATAGTATAGTTAACTCTCAAGTAAGTCAAAAAAGTGTCACATTAAGTCTTGGTGAGCACCAGTGTATCATTTAACAATATTCGTGCCAGTGATGGGCCCTTTGTAAAAGAGAACTAATTAAAGTACATTTCTGAAGACAAGGTACTTCTGAAATAATATATTACAGAGTTGAAGGAATCCTTAGAACTGAGAAGTTACATTAAGATACTCTTGTGATCTGAGAGTATATAAAATATGTTAAGTTCACATTGACATTTTAAAGAAGAATGAAAAGGGAGAGCTTTCTATTATCTGTACTGAAGATCCTTTATGGCATAATACTCTTCTAAAATTATGACTAAAACTGCACTTCAAAAGTCAAATCTTGTCAAAGAAATTCTAAATTACTAAGTAAAAAAATTGGAAATCTTATCTGATGTTCTTATGAAAGATTCTCTTGACCTTTGGTTTGACATGAAGAGTTTTCTCATTTTCTAAGATCTTCTTTTGCTCTGTTCTTTTTTTATGACAATGGAGTGAGAGGGAAAATATCTAAAAAATATCTGCACAATGTGCTATGAGAGTACAACCTTTTTACATCTGTGTTTGTATAAAACTTTATTGTATGTGTACATATAGTCATGCAATATGATTAAAAATATACTTACAAAATTAGAATCCACATATTTAAATTAAAAATATTCTAATTTCCTTTGCTCTGACCAGTGCATCACAAGGAAATTTTTCAGGACATAGTTTTCTTCAATGAATAAATCAGTGATACTTGCAACTGTGAGGAGAAGAATTAGTCTTATTACTTTTAGGTTAAAAAGATAATATTATAGAATTCAAAATATGAGTTCTGGAAGTATATTAACAGAAAGGATTTTAAAAATCAAATGTTTCATTTATAAAAGAGGTTCAATGTTACTAACTGTGTCTTAGAATCTCAAGGTCTCTATGACGGTGAAGCATTAAGGTTTGGTTATGGGTATTCTTACTTAGGGATTATGGATTGTCTACCTTAACATATCTTTTTCTTTCCCCACCCTCACTGAAATGAAGTAACATAATCAAAACAAAGAAAAAGACAATTTCAGAAAAAATATCAGAGGAAAGCTGTTGAAAGACATAATTGGATGCATAAAAATTAAGAAAGAGAGTTGACTTTTTATTAGAACAGGATATTGATGAGAATGGAAATGATTCATACTTTGTTTTTGAGATTTTTCAGAATTTAGATAAACTTAGAATGATGCACATAGATAAAATCAGATGGACAAGGAAAACAGGGATTGCCCCTTGTCCTTTGCCAGGTGGAATACAGATAATTTAGGTGCTCTGGGTTCTAGAACCTGAGCACAGTAGAAGAAATCTGAGACGTATATATCTAACAATCTCATTATTGAAAGTAATAATCTTCAGCAATAACTTTTGATAACAACAAACTAAAAGTAATTAATATCTATTTATGTACTCAGACCCTAAATCTTACACAAAAATGTATTGGTAACTGGTTTGATTGGAAGGGATGGTATGGAAAAAAACCCATCTAAATAGACAAAAGAAACATGGCAATTGCAGATGGAGACTGCAAAGTCAAGTTTAATATGATATGAAATTTGGATTGCAAGTTCAGTCCAGTTCTAATACAGATAGATAAACAAAGGCAAATGGCAAGTTGAAGATTTTGTTAACTATTATAATGGTATATATATATATATACACTGAGTGGCCAGATTATTATGACCACCTGACGTTTGTAATCAAATTAGCTATAATTTCATGCTGAAGTTGCTAGAGGGCCAGACCATTATAAATAGGGAAGCAGGTTGTTTACCACGACATCAGAGTGATTTGTTTTCCTGAAGATATGGGTAAACAACGTGATTTACCAGTTCTGTGAGATTTGATGGTTGTGGAACCAGCTGCCTGATGGCTCTTTTAACTTCGTCCCACAAATGCTCAATTGGATTGGGATCTGGTGATTGTGGGGGCCACCTAAGCAAGGTAAAGTCTCCCTCATGTTCTTGAAAAGCACTCCTGCACAATATGAGCACCGTGGCATGGCGCATTGTCTTGTTGGAAGAAGCCATCTCCATTGGGATACGCCATCAACATGATAGGATGAACTTGATCAGCAATGATACTTAGATATGTTGTGCTATTCAGACATTTATAATGATCTGGCCCTCTAGCAACTTCAGCGTGAAATTATAGCTAATTTGCCTACAAACGTCAGGTGGTCATAATAATCTGGCCACTCAGTATATATATTGATTCAGACCCAGTGCAAAGAATAGTCCATAAGGTGAGAGGTGAGTTTGTCCCTAAGATTTAAAATCATTAGAGTTATATATATTAAACACTAGAAGTTCAATTTGTACTTCAATACTTTGATACTAGATGATAACATGGGTGTCTTTGCATTTTGTGTCTGGGAAAATAAGTCAGGTAAGAGGCTTAAATAAATATCATATAATAATGGACCCAAATAAATATTTATAAATGTGATGGCATGTGATTGAGTGAAACTCAGGAGACATTTATTGGACTAGAAAAGGAAGACACAATGAAAAATTTAGATTATCAGGCATAAGAGTTAAGCTACTCCATAGGCTTATATTGGGAAATGTTTCCTAGGGAACTACCAAATACTAGTTAAATTCTTAATTATTTGAACATGTAAGCAACACAAAACAACTTTATTGCTCTGCAGGGAAGGAGGGAAGTTCTCTGGAGTTCTTGGTGGGGAGGTGGTGTGATGGTGCTTCCTCTTCACTATACAGAGCTTCTGGCTTCTCAGGATGGAGCTGGCCCTGCAGATCTGGGCAGTGTTTGCTCCTGCGGGATGCTGCTCAGGATGGCCTTGGTATTCTTGATGGTGGCCCCTGCTTTCTTGTTGATGGCAGTTAGCACAGAGAAAGAGGCAGGGTTGCCCTTGCTGGATCTCTGCATCATGACAACCACCACACCTTTACTCTGGGCCAGCTGCTCAGTGCCCACTGTCTTGTGGTGAATCAACCTGTTGTAATGGGAGGAGTTGTGGTTTGGTGCTGTACCTCTGCTTTTTCCTCTTGGTCAGGAAACTATTCCTTAGGACCATCCATTGCTGCTAGGCAGACATAGAGGCAGCCCTTCCACTGTAGTGCCTGAGATGGAAAGAGCAAGGAATTTATTTTCTTTTGGATAAAGCCAATGCATTGATACAGATGACCTCTCCCCCGCCTCCCACACACATGCACACACATGTACACACCCAAATACTAAGTGAATTTAGAAGGAGTTATGCATGATAAATGGTACTTTCAAGATCTAATTTAGGACTAGTTATTGTTTATCTTGAAAACATGCATATAATGGTCAGGGTTCTCCAGCAAAATGCAATCACTACATAAGTAACTGGTTTATGCAATTATGGAGGCTGATGGTCTCAAGGTCTGCAGTCATCAAATTGCAGACTAAGGAGAACTGATGGTATAATCCCAATCTGAAGGACAGTAGGCATTACACCCAGGAAGAACCATGTTTCTTGAAAAAGGCAGGATAAAAATAAGCACGCACAAACAAGTTATGCACTAGCACAAGAGCATTCAGGCAAGAGTAATTGCAATGATCAGATATTTTAGTTCTCTTCAGACCTTCAATTGATTAGATGAGGCTCACCCACAGTAGGGAGGACATTCTGCTTTACCCAGTCTTCTCATTCAAATATTACTCTCATGCAGAAACAACCTCACAGACACATCCAGAATAGTGTTTGACCCAACATCTTGGCACTCTGTGGCCCAGTTAAGTTGACATATAAAATTAACCATGACAAGTGAGTTGCATTCTGTTTGGCTATTAAAATGATGAGATTTTTGTCTGCCTTTGGTATGTCCAGTGGATTGCCTATGATGCACATCACATTTTATTTTAATGCTTATTTCAAAACTAGAGGTGCAGTGCATGAAATTCACGCACGGGGGGGAGGGGAGTGTCCCCTCAGCCCAGCCTGTACCCTCTCCAATCCGGGACCCCTCGGGGAATGTCCGACTGCCGGTTTATAAATGTGATGGCAGTCGGACATCCCTCTCACAACCCTGGACTGCTGGCTCCTAATCGTTCACCTGCCTGCCTGTATAGTCACCCCTAACTGCCCCCCTGCCAGCCTGATCGCTCCTCACTGTCTCAGTGTGCTGGCCTGATCACCCCTAACTGCCCCCCTTGCCAGCCTGGTTGTCCATAACTGCCCCCTGCCCCCTTCTGGCCTGGTCGTAGGCAGCCATCTTATGATGGTGTGATGGTCAATTTGCATATCACCTCTTTATTATATAGGATAATATTTCCCCTTCCATTTTGTGAAGAGGTTTTTTTAAGTTGGGAGGAGATTTTGGTTTTCATTATGTTTCCCAACACCATATGTGTGAGATTGTTTCTGATCTTTTTTATTTGCCCTATTGGTCTACTGGTCTATAATTTTCCATTGGCTTAATTACTATGGTTTCATAACACTTTATTTTATCTGCTAGACCAAATCCTCAGAACACATTCTTTTTCTTCAAGAGTATCTTGGATTTTCATTTCTGTATACTATAATTTTGGTATTTCACATTTTATGAAGATTAGAAGAAACAAAACTGTCTGTTGTAAATTTAATTGAGATAATATATTTTTAGATAAACATGGGGACAATTCATTATCTTCTGCTAATCCACAAACATCTCACAATTTATGCTATAACTTTAAATGTGTTTTGATTTTTTATATTTTTAAATCTAGAATTATTTTACATATATGTTACATTTTATAGTGTACTTTATTGTTTAATTTAATTGAGGATTAATGTACTCAGAAAAATATATAGCTCAAAATATAAGTTAGATGCTTCCAAAGAAATAATATGAAAATCAAGAAACTCAAAATTACTACAATTCAAAATTTCTCCCTTATTTCTTTCAAGTTAGTAATCTCATTTTTACCCTGACTTCTAAAATGATAGATTCTGCCTTTTTAAAAATAGAAACCTACAATATAATCTATTTTTGTCAGTATTTTTTCTCAATATTGAGTTTATGAAATCAATCTATGTTATTACTTATAGTACTACTTTGTTCATTCTCAGTGCTATCTATTGCCCCACAATTTGTACATTCTAAAATTGAAGGTTATTAGGTTTGCTTCCTATTTGAGGCAATTATAAATAGTGAAGCTCTTCATATTCTTGTACATGTCTTTTTTGCAAACATATAGACATAATTTAGGGGATATACCCTGAGAGTGGCACCATTGAGTAATAGCATATCTCAACCTTAGTCAAAACCACCAAATGTATTGTCCAAATATGTTGTCCAATTATATACCAAGAGCAGTGTATAAAAATACCAGTTACTTGACATTCTTGACAACAGTGCTATTTCTTATTCACATACCAGACTTTATAGATATAAATCATAGCAAGGATAATTTTGTAAAAATTGAACAGTATCTTCATTGCTATTAATGGGTTGCAGAACAAATTATTAGACATTGTAGATTAGAGAAAAACTTATAATTTGATAATTATCCCAAAATGTATATTTGAAATCAGTTCAATCTCAAAGTCTAAATTATTTTGGCAGAATTTAACCATTTGTTAATAAAATAGATATAGATATAATAAAATGTGAGTGGGCTCTAAATAGATGTCAATGATATACCAATGTCACTTTATGATTTAAGCAATTAGGTTATCTAGAAGAATGCCATTTATTCTTAAGCACCCAGGGATGGAAGTATCTCATGTGATAACGTACTCTTAAGTGCTTCATAGGCAATATGTATTTTGTGTTGAACTTATAATTATCCTACAAATGAAGCTGTTACAAAACTTTTCTTGAAAATATAGAAGAATTTTTTCATAACCTTAAGATATTTGTTTGCAAATAAAAGCTAAAACAATTTTCTCTACTAGAAATATTTATACATCTGTTTAATAAAATTTTTGGAGCATAATAAGTAATCTGGGTAATCCAAATTAAAACCAAAATAAGGTATCACCACACAAACATAGAAGTACTGATAGTTCTATATTAAAAGCAAAAACATAAATGGCTGTTTTTGGGTTTTTTTTTCCAAAGTGACTGTAACAAGACTTGCCATTCTATGTGCCTGTCCTACAGCATGATGTGACATTCCAGTCATTGAAAAGTGTAGATATGTGTTTCCTGACCTTCAATTGGGGTAGGGCTAAGACGATTATGAAGAGTATACTATGTGAATTACAAGGTTATTTTGTAAAAAGTGACATATTTTCTATCTTGTGCTCATGGGTACTCACTTTTAGGACCAAACACCATGTTGCAAGAAAGTTCAGGGAACATTTAGAGGTCATTTGTAGATGTTCTGATAGGCTCAAGTGTGAGCCCAACAGAAATTCGGCATCCATTACCACATATTTGAGTGAGACACTGCTATAAACTGAATGTTTGTGTCCCCCCAAAATTCATATGTTGAAACCTATTCCCCAGTGTGATGATATTTGAAGGTGGATCCTCTGGGAGGTGACTAGGTCATGAGGGTGGGCCTTTGTAAGTAGGATTTGTGCCATTCTAAAAGAGATCCCAAAGAGGTTCCACACCCCTTCTGATGTGTGGAGACCATCAGAAGTGAAATGATGGCCATCTAGAAAACAGGAAGCAGGCCCTTACCTGATACTTAATCTGCCAGTACCTTGATCTTGGACTTCCCAACCTCCAAAACTTTTCGGAATAAATCTCTATTGTTTATGTCACCCAGTCGATAGCCACCCAAATGGACTAAGAGAGGCAGCCTTCAAAATGACACCTCAGTCACAGTCTGACTGTTCTTGTTGGGATAACTTACATTAGAAATACCCAGCTGAGACCTGTCAATCTCATGAGTTATCTTACATAATAAAATAATTTTTTTCAGATACTATGTTTTAGAGTAATTTGTTGTATAGCAAGAGTTAACCAAGTGTTAGAAAATCTGGAACAACAAAATTCTCATAGATTGCTGGTGTAAATGCAAATTAACCTCATCACTTTGACAAATAGTTCAGCATTATGTAAATACTTTTGTGGATGCATGTACCTATGAATCAGTATTTCATTTCTAGTTACATACATTAAAGAAATTGTACATATGTACCTTATATTATATGTACAAGAATATTCAAACAAGCATAATACATTATATCTTAAAATGGGGACAACTTAAATTTACATCAAAGTAGAATGATTAGCCCAACTGGTGTGGCTCAGTGATTGAGCACTGATCCAGGAGGTCACTGGTTCGATTCCCAGTCAGGGCACATACACAGGTTGTGGGCTCAATCCCCAATAGTGGGTGTGCAGGAGTCAGCTGATTGATGGTGTTCTTCATCAATGTTTCTATCTCTCTGTCTTCCTTCCTCTATAAAAATCAATAAAAACATATTTTTTAAAAAATAGAATGGTTATATTACTTATAGAGTAATATCAAGAAATCATATGATGACAAATGAATTAACTACAACAATGGACGAATACTTTTCAAACATAATATTAGCTGAAGAGAGAAGGACTTGTATCATTCAACATGATTTCATTCACAGGAAGTTGAAAAGCAGCAGATCTAAATGATATAATTTCAGAGCAAATACATAAGTTATCTTAGTAGCAAAAACAACATTTTTTAATGTATAACATAGAAGAAAAAACTAATGCATTATTTAATGAAAGGAATAGAATAAAAATGTATGCTTAAAAATAAAAATTGTCGTATACCTTAGTCTCAAAACTTATATGCTTTCTTCATTGTCATAGAGTATAAATATAATAAAGACCAATTTATATATGAATATTATCTCATCCTGAATACTAGTAATATTAAGATACTAGAGGCCCGGTGCACGAATTCATGCACGGGTGGGGTCCCTCAGCCTGGCCTGCTATCAGGGCCATCTTGCCCAGTCCCGATCAGACTGATGGGGGCCAGCTGGCCAGGCAGAGGGACCGTGGAGATTGACCGGCTGCAGGAGGTTAGCTGTGGGAGTGCACTGACCACCAGGGGGCAGCTCCTGCATTGAGTGTCTGCCCCCTGGTGGTCAGTGCACGTGATAGTGACCGGTCAACTGGTCACTCAGTCGATTGGTCGTAAAGGTTGCTTAGGCTTTTATATATATAGATTCTTTAAATTCCCAGTGTACTAAATTGGCTATGCCTATGGCAAATATTGTTGATGTTCACCAAGTATCTCTTTCCTGTTTTTCCTGATGCATGACAAATTACCCCCAAATTAAGAAACTTAAGCAACAGATAATTATTTTCTCACAGTTTGTGTGAGACAGGAATGTGGGTATGACTTATCTGAATCTTCTGTTTCTGAGTCTCTCACAAGGCAGCAATCTTCCCAAGGCTTGACAGGGGGAGAGTTTGCTTTGAAACTCATTCCTGTGGCTGTTGACATGATTCAGTTCCTCCTGGGATTTTGGCAAGAGGCTACTCTAAGTTGCTTGCCAGGAAGAGTTCTCCATATGGCAGCCCAGAACATCACAGCTTGCTTCATTACAGACAAGCAAGTGGGAGGGCACGAGAAGGAGGGAACGAGATAAAAGAGAGCAAAACAGAAGACCAAGGATTTTAAGAAGAGAGTATTTCCGTCAGCGCTCTTTCACCTTTAGTTCCTGGAATGAAACGAGTTAACCCTAAGGACGGTGGAACCATATTAAAAATGGACCTTGGTCCTGAATAACTGCATTAAGATCAGTTCTCTGATGAAAACTATTCACTCCATTGTAGTATATGAATAGCATACTATTTTGTTTAAGCCATTTTTAATTTTCTTTATTAAATTATACTAACTTTAAGTTATAACATACCTAGATTGTCTATTAGCTGTGTGGTGAGGATGGTGATGGTGGTGGTTGTGTGTGTGTGTGTCTGTGTGTGTAGTGGACTTGAAAGTCATTTATTAATTAGCAGTTATCTTTAGTATATGAGGGAATAATGGTATAAATGAAAACACTTAGGCTTTTCCCATTTTCTACCTTCTAGGAGATGATGAAAAGGGTATAGATTATATGAATTACCTAGAATTTATATTATAAATTTCATACCTGTACTGAAGTAATTTAGGGGAAATTATTAAGGCTCCTCAAGATCATGGACTGTATAGAAAGAGAGCATAAGCCAACTTTGAGAAATGAAAATTTTACCATGTTAAAACTAAGATGCATGTATGGCTAGATCTTCCTGCATATGTGATTGTGAAAATCAGTGTATGTTGAGACTCAAAAGTATTACTTCTGAGTTGAAAATCATGTATAAATTCAGGACCAGAAGACAAGGTAATGAAATATGGATTTATTCATTTAAAAATTGTTGACTTCTATATATGTATCTGGCATTCTGCTATTCGCTGGGTATTCAATGATGAGTGAGATAAGTTTTACCTCTACTCTCAGGATGTAAGTGATCCACTAGTAGTTACTAGCATGTATTATAATGTTTATTTGTTTTAATTCCTGAATTAGTAACAATGGAAAAGGTTAGTTTTCCTGTATTTATTAAAATATTTCACCATTATATGGGGGCAGTTAAACAGTTTAAAACAAGCATCTCAAACTCGCAGCCTGCAGGCCACATGCAGCCCACAGTAAATATTTTTGTGGCCCAACCAATATAACGGTATGTAAGAAGCATTTTAATAAAAATTTGGTAACTTAATTTTTACAATTTCCTGTTATACACAGTTATTAATAACGAACTACAACATTTGCTAATGACTGATTACTATAATCATGTTGCATTCATTTCTCTTATATGCCTTATGCGCAGGCGCACCATTTCTCTCCACTAATACTAGCAGCGAATATTTTAGCAGCCGATGGCCACATCATTAATCTTGTACTGACTTGTTTGATGTGCACAACAGGAAATATTTTGCTTTCAGAGAACAAAAAAGTAGGTTTATTTGCATTATGTTTATTAATTTGTGCAGTTATATAGTGTCTGGTAAGTTAATGTTCAAGAAAAAAATATTAATTTTTATTGAAATGTTCTATTATTTCATGTTAATGATTACTCATTTATTTCAGCCCTTTGCATTCAGCATATTTCTATCAAAATAAACTAACGTTTCTATGAAAATTGAAGCTTTTGTTTTTTTTGCAGCCCACATAAACTTAAACCTTGTTTGTTTTGCCCATGTTAACCTTTGAGTTTGATTTGCTTGGTTTAAAACAAACAAACAAAAACACATTAGAAAGATGGAGATTTTTATGTGTATTTTACCACAATTTTAAAAACATGCAAGTATTTTGAAGTAAAAAATTTTAAGAGCTAAATACACTGACATACAAACTGGCAGCTTTGTTTTTCTAAGTGTTTTTGGTAGTTTTGTTTGTTTGTTGATGTTGTTTTGCTTTTTATTTTTGCCTAAAATGGTTGTTTCTCCTGTCTCTGTGATAAAAATAGTGTGAAGAAACTAACTTTCCTGTTATTTTGTTAGAACATTATTTCTGTAGCAAAGAATTTATAGTGTCCCCTCTGTAAAATAATAAGAATGAGCAATACTAATTTAGTTATACCAAACAAAAATACTTTCTCCTGGAAAATAAGTCTGAGAGCTAACTAAAATTGCTATTGTATAAAAATTATGGGTTGCTTATCAAGACTCCAAGACTCATCTGCTCACCAAAGCAAAGCTATTATATAATAAACTTACTGAGTTTAAATCTGATAAATATCTTCCTTCAATTTCCACATTTTTTAATATGTTAAGTATAAATGTTAAAGTTTTTTCTCCCTTTGCTTAATCAGTAGATTTTCATGGTGATATTCTATTAGGTTGATGGTCTCTGATTTTTCATAAAATATTGTCCTTGGGATTAGAAATCAGGTATTGTAATAACCAATTAATTAAGCCATTATAATCACACATATCTTATTGTGAAACTAGAGGCCCAGTGCACTTGGGGTGGGGGAGGGGGGGTGTGTCCCTCAGCCTGGCACCCTCTCGCCCTCAGGGGATGTCTGACTGAGGGCTTAGGCCCACTCATCTTCAGTGCTGCACGGAGGCAGGAGAGGCTCCCGCCACCATCACTGCACTAGCCAGTGGTGAGCTCAGCTTCTGGCTGAACTGAGCTCCCCCTGTGGAAATGCACTGGGGGCAGCTCCTGCATTGAGCAGGACTGGGCTGAAACCAGCTCTCCAACATTCCCTGAGGGATTGAGGATTCCAGGCCGAGGTACCCCACTGGTGCACTGATGGGGCCAGAGAGAGATGCGGGAGGTTGGCCAGCTGGGGAGGGACTTCAAAAGCTCCAGGGTGTGTCCAGCCCATCTCGCTCAGTTCCAATTGGCTGGACCCCAGCAGCAAGCTAACCTACTGGTCAGAGGGTCTGCTCCTTGGTGGTCAGTGCATGTCATAGCAAGCAGTTGAGCGGCCTCAGCATATCATTAGCATATTATGTTTTGATTGGTTGAATGAACGACCAGACGACTGGACACTTAGGCTTTTATTATATAGGATGCACACAAGTGTGCACACACAAGTTACTTGGGTTTTATAAAACATGAGTTTTTCTTGTTTTGTTTTTTATTTCAATTTGCTCAGATAAAGAAAAACATTCTGAATATTTGTATTCACAGGAATTATTTCAGTTAACTTTTATTTCATATTCATTACTTCCTACTAATTGGAACTGTAACTTATCTATTCTCTCTGTGTGTTGTATGCTATTGAGTCAGCTCTGACTCCTGGTGATCCTATAAGTGAATTATGTCCACAATGTCCTGTTCACGACAGCTCTTGTAGACTCATGCATATACTAGTAGCTTCTTTCATCTCATATTTGGTCTTCCTTTCTTTCCAGGTGCCTCTACTTTTCCCAGCACTTCTTTTACAGATTCTACCAAATATTAAATATTGGGTTTGGGAGATTAGGATCCCATTTAACAAAAGGAGAGCCGGGAGAAACTTCTGTGGCGTATACATTACAATAACACTGGGGAAATTGCAGTTGGCTTACTCTATCATCTATTTGTGTGTGTGTGTGTGTGTGTGTGTGTGTGTGTGTGTGTGGCTTGTTGTTGTTGTTGTTTTCTTTTTTGTAATGTATCTTTAGTCCAGCAGCATGGCTCACTGGTTGAGCATCGACCCATGAAACTGGAGGTCATTGTTTGATTCCCAGTCAGGGCACATGCCCGGGTTGTGGGCTCAATCCCCAGTGTGGGGTGTGCAGGAGGTGGCCAGCCAATGATTTTCTCTCATTATTAATGTTTCTATCTCTCTCTCTTCCTTCCTCTCTGAAATAAAATATATATATATTTAAAAAAATAAAATATATCATTACTGTTGAAAGTATTACAGATGTTCCCTTTTCCCTGCATTGACCCCTCTATCCTGCTTTGACCCCCTCTATCCTGCCCCTCCCTCCCTCTTTTGATGTTAGAAGCTCCAACTACTTTGATCTTTCTTTTGTGTTTAATGAAACTTGAAGTTTGAGGAGATTCCTGATATACAGTTAAGCTAGAGTGATGGGAGAAATTATATCTGTTGATTAGCCACTGTAACAATTGATAATAACATGGACATACATACGTTTATTTTAACACAGATGAATATTTTTATAATTTCCCCTGTGTCTTCCCCAAGAACAAATGAAAAAGCAAACATAAAAAGTGTTTTTAGGACAAAATTCCTGTTGTGTTAATTGTCCCCCAAAGAGCTGGCCATAGGAAGTACGGACAGTTTCCTACTGGTTTCAGAGGGAGCAAAGCACTGCAATCTAGAGAGAAATGGCAGCATAATGCAAACAAAACAAAACAAAACAACAACTTACAGGCAGAAGAAATAGACATTTGCTGTAATTAAAGACATTAAGGAGTTGTAAGAGCATTGGGCATAAGAAGAGAGAGCCTGCACTGCTACAGGCAGTAGTTCTGTTTCTACCTGGGTATCAAGGAATGCTGTAAACTGGGAATAAGTGGAGGTAAGTAATACTGTCCTAGAGATTTAGTAATGTTGTATTCTCTTTTTGAATACATTAATAATTCTCATTTGTAATTCATAGTGTAATTAGAGGTCTGATTCTGTCTCACAATGTTTCAGTGGCACTAATTATTTCTGAAATTTCCCAGGGAGAAATCATAAATAAAACTTCTTTGTGGTGCTTATTAAACCTGTACTTAAACAGATTCTCTAGCATCTTCAATGGATCAAGATGCATAGCATACTGGTTGGAGAACTATAATTCACAGTGTATGAAACTCAAATGACTTGACTTTATTAGTTTCATTTCCTCATAATTTTTTATGATGAGAAAACAAAAATAAAACAAGTAAACAATATATACATATCAAACAAACAAAATAATAATCCCTCCACAAAACAAAGATACTCTCTGCTAAATGACCAGCACCTGTTTTATTGTTGGCCTTCTATTTTGTATAACTGCATGTGAATCCAATGGTTTTCTACAGCATTGTTTACATAAATAAATGCCTTTAATTGCAAACTATTTAAAAATTTTATTTATTTTTACTTTTAAAATTTGTTGTTAAATTAAAAAAAAGAATGAAGGATCATGACAACTTTTTTATGTATTTACCAATATTTTTCAATAATTTTGGTCACCATTGCATCATTAATCAATATTATTTGAAGCATTTACGTTAAAACAACAACACAAAGTTTCTCTGAGGATATGGTGGTAATGCATGGTAATGCATATCTGAGGATATGGTGGTAATGTTCCATGTTTCCATGCCTCTGGTTCTATTTTATTCATCAATTTATTGTGTTCACTAGATTCAGCATATAAGTAAGACCATGTGATACTTGCCTTTCTCTGACTGGCTTATTTCACTCAGCATAATCATCTTCAGTTCCCTCCATGCATTTCTACCATATCACTGGATTTGGTCAAGTTTGCTAAGACACAAACACACACATTAGCCTTGGTCTGCACAGAGTCAGAGTCACCAATAACTGTCTTTGGGGAAAGCATTCAAGGCAATAACATACAAGGAGCATCATCTCCTATGATAACACTGCCTTCTTCTGGAGTACCTCCTGGAGGACCTGCCTGAGGTTCTTCTTGAGGAGGTGTCCCTCTTTTCAGAATTATGTCCAAGACCATTTGCTTGGTTTGTTTCTTTTTACATAATAAATATGCTTATAAGCCAATAATGCACCATGAACATTTCTTTCTAGTAATGAAAATCTTTTGGTGTCATATTTTCAAACTTTTTTTAAAAAAACAGGTTTACTATTTATTTATTTGTTTGTTTGTTTGTTTGTTTGTTTATTTGTTTGTTTGTTTGTTTATTTATTTATTTATTTATCTTTATTGTTGGAAGTATTACATATGTCCTTCTTATTTCCCCCCACTGACCCCTTGTTGAGATCTCCAAAAGCTTTCACTAAGCTCTTCACTGTGAATTTTCTTGGGGATATTTTTTTTTCTTCTCCTGCAGTTTTACTTTCTCTTGCCTATTCTTCAGCTATGCATCCCTGTTTCAGTTCCAACAACTCCTCATTAGTTGATTCCTCAGGAACCACCTCTAGAGTTCCCCGTTGTCATTCTCATTCACGCCTAGGTTAAAGTTCTTTGCCATAGCAACCTCAGGCTTGTTGATTTTTGCAACTTCTCATCCTTGGCAAATTCTTTGAAGCCGTGGATAAACCTTCTTGAGTGTCTTATTTCCCATACCATTTATACACATGATGACATCACCCCAAGCCCAAGCAAGGTTTTTGATACAGTCATAAATATTGTAACCATTCCAGAATGGCATCGGTCTCCTCTCAATATCTTATTTAGCAATAACCTGGGCAAACATCCTTCTCAGGCAGTAGGCCTTAAAATCCTTACCCATTGGATGGATCAAAGAGATGGCATTTGGCAGGAGAAACAATACTTTGATATTGGGATGAAGATCATCAATTAAAGGAGGATGTACAGGAGAATTATCAACAATAAATAAAATCTGGAAAGATATGTTATTCTCCAAACAGTATTTCTCCAATTCACTGTCATAGAAATTCAGCAAGATATCTTGCAAGATGAGCTGGGTTGTCCATAACTTCTTATTGCTCCTGTACACAGGCAGTATATTTTTACTAATATGCTCGAAGGCTCTGAGGTTCCCACTGTGCCAGAGCACAAAAGGGTTAGAATTTGTGACCTGAAACTTTGCCCGCAACCGAGATTGTCCTTAAACACCTTGAAACCTGGCATTGACTTGGCCTCTTATGGATGAAAGTCCTTTTAAGCAGCCATTCCAGAAGAGGGGAGTTTCACCCATACTAGTGACTTTCTTTATAATCAGCTTATCCAGAGTTTCTAAAAATTCTTCAGCTGCCTTCACATCGTCACTCTCAAACTCACCACTTAATTTCACATTTTCTAATGAATAATGATTCTCGAATCCTTTAAACCACCCAGAGCTGTCAGTAAATTCAACATTGCAGTGGGTCCTGAATTTCTTTCAACATCACAAATGGACTTCTTGATTTGACTGTGATCATCACAGTGCTTAGAGGAGTGCAATTCTGTGTCTGGGCTTCAATCCAGGTTATTAAAAGTCTTTCCATGTTTGATATAGGTCTTTCTCAAAGTTGTGTTAGTTTTGTTTCATTTGGTAAAGCAGATCCTTAAACAGCTTCCATCACTTTGTGTTCTTGTTCTTCAAGTTTGGAGCTATGGTGGAATTCGATGTGCCTAACTTGGGAGCAATAACCATAACTGATTTTCCACCACCTTCATAATCCTTAATCACTTTTAATTTTGTTTCCAGGTTAAACACTCAACATGGCCTCTTACTGGCAACATTAGCTGTGGATTTTGTATGTCATAATCAACAAAACAGTATGAGATTAAAATCAAGCACAAGAGGAAATAATGCAATCAAGAGAACTGGTAAACATGGGATCCATTAGGCATCTGCCAGCATAACATGGCATACTGTTTTATAGCAAACTTTTCTTGTAAGTAGAAAGAGTACACTCTAAAGTAATGATACAAAGTATGGCATAGTACATACATAAACTAATAACATGGCCCTTTATTATCATTATCAAGTAATTTGTTTCATACAGAATTATATATGCTATACTTTTTTTGTTTGTTTTGTTTTGTTAATCCTCACCCAAGAATATTTTTCCCATTGATTTTTAGAGAAAGTGGAAGGGAAGGAAGAAGAGAGGGGGGAGAGAGAGAGCAAGAGAGAAACATTGATGTGTGAGACACATAGATTGGTTGCCTCCCACACAAGCCCTGACCTGGGCAGAGGATTGAACCTGTAACCCAGGCACGTACCCTTGACAGGGAATTGAATCCTTTGCTATGTGGGCCAACACTTTCACCACTGAGCAACACCAGCATGGCTGTATGTGCTATACTTTTATACAACTGTCAGTACATAGATTTGTTTACACCAGCATCACCACAGACACATGAGTAATGCATTGTGCCACAACATGAGGATGGCTATGATATCACTAGGCAATTGAACTTTTTCAGCTCCATTGTAATCTTACTAGAGGCCTGATGCATGAAATTTGTGCACTGGTAGGGTCCCTAGGCCTGGCCGGTGATCAGGGATGGCCAGCGACTTCCTTTCCCCAGCTGCCAGCTGCTGGCCAGAGCTTTCCTTCCCCTGGCTGGCATCTGCCAGCTGGGCCTTCCTTCCCCTGGCTGCCAGCAGCCAGCCCCGCACCCCACTCACATCTGCCTTGGCCTAGTGTCGCCCACGTCTGCTGCCACCCCCCCTGCTTCCCTGTTCCCCATCAGGCAATTGGCATCTGCTGGTGGGGGGGGGAAGGCCTGGGATGTTGGCTGGCAGGCCCCAATTCAGTGATCAGGGCGGTCAGTGCATGTCATAGTGACCACTCATTTTGGTCGTTCCACTGTTTGGTTGTTGGGCTTTTATATATTTAGATGAGACTACCATCATAATGTGTGGTTTATTGTTGACTGAAACATCTTATGTACCTCAGGACTGTAGTTTCTTACAAAATTATACATATTCTTATCATATGAGTCAGCAATTGCACTTCTTGATATGTACCCAAAGGAATTGAAAATGTATGTTTACAGCAAATACTGTCCATGAATGCTTAAAGCATCCTTATTCATAGTTGCCAAAACTTGGAAGCAACCACAATGTCCTTCAGTGGGTGATTGGAAAAGCTGTGGTATATACAGAACATTGAATATTATTTAAAGCTAAAAAGAAACTGGCTATCAAGCCATGAAGAGATATGGAGGAAACTTAAATTCATATTACTAAGTGAAAGAAACCAATATGAAAATGCTACATACTGATTGATTTCAGCTAAATAGCATTCTGGAAAAGGCACAATTGTAGAGACAGTGGTCTTTAGGATTTAAGAGTTGCATTGACAGAATTTAGGAAGTTTAAGTCAATGAAACTATGTTATACAATAGTTTAATTGTAGATACATCATTATAAACTTGTTGAAACCTATAGAATGTACAACACCTAATTTCACTATGGATTTTATGTATAATACATTAATGTATACTCATTGATAAATTTATTACTCTGGTGCAGAAATGTATAGGGAAATTGGAAATGTGTTGTGCCAGGAACTAATGGGGAACACTCTATACTTTCTATTCAGTGTTTCTCTAAATATAACTTTTGTAAATAAATAATCAAATCTAATAAAAGAGAAACATGCAAATTGACCTCACCTCCACTATGCCCCAAGCCACGCCCACCAGCCAACCAGAGAGACTATATGCAAATGAACCCAACCAAGATGGCGGCCAGCAGCCACAGAGCTGGAGCAAGCAGGAGGCTTTGTTGCCCCGGCGATGGAGGAAGCCAAGCTTCCCACCTGCCCTGGCCGGCTGTGGCCTCTGCTCAAGGCAACAAAGTTTCAATTATAGAAGATAAATAAATCCCAGATACCTGCATCCAGCCAGCCTCCACTGGGAGCTTGGGTGGGTGGGGGCCGTGGCCAGCCTGCAAACAGCCATCAGCCCCTCACCCAGACTGGCCAGGCATCCCAGCAGGACCCCCCACCCTGAAGGGGGTGTGGCCAGCCTGAAAACGGCTCTCAGCCCCTCACCCAGGCTTGCCAGGCACCCCAGCAGGACCCCCACCCTGATTCAGGACACCCTTCAGGGCAAACCAGCCGGCCCCCACCCATGCACCAGGCCTCTATCCTATATAGTAAAAGGGTAATATGCAAATTGACCCTAACAGCAGAACAACTGGGAATGACTGGTCAATATGACACACACTGACCACCATGGAGCAGACGCTCAATGCAGGAGCTGCCCCCTGGTGGTCAGTGCGCTCCCACAGGGAGAGCTCTGCTCAGCCACAGCCAGACTGATGGCTGCCAGTATAGCGGTGGTGGTGAGAGTCTCTCCCGCCTCCTCAGCAGCGCTAAGGATGTCCGACTGCAGCTTAGGCCTGCTCCCCGCTGGCAAGTGGACATCTCCCAAGGGCTCCCAGGCTGCCAGAGGGATGTCTGACTGCCAGCTTAGGCTCAATCCCCCAGGGAGCAGGCCTAAGCCAGTAGGTGGTCATCCCCTGAGGGGTCCCAGACTGGGAGAGGGCACAGGCCAGGCTGAGGGACCCCCCTGAGTGCACAAATGTTTGTGCACTGGGCCTCTAGTAAGTAACTATAATACAACATATTCTAGCTTTAAATATAATAGGAAAAAACAAGTTATTTTTAACTAACATGGCCACATAATTATTAGCTAGACTAGACAATTACAAGAGTGCAAGAGATTATTCATTACTAGAGGCCCGGTGCACAAAATTTGTGCATGGGTATGTGTGTGTGTGTGTGTCCCTCAGCCAAGCCTGCACCCTCTCTAATCTGGAATCAGGCCTAAATGCTTGCCTGTCTGCCTGCCTGATTACCCCCAATTGCTTCTGCCTGCCAGCCTGATCACCCCCTAACCACTCCGGTGCCAGCCTAATCGATGCCTAACTGCTCCCCTGCCGGCCTGATTGCCCCTAACTGCCCTCCCCTGCAGGCCTGGTTTCCCCCAAATGCCCTCCCCTACAGACCTGGTTGCCCACAACTGCCCTCCCCTGCAGGCCATCTTGTGGCCCCACAGGGGCAGCCATCTTTGACAACATGGTGGTGGCCATTTGGAGTGATGGTCAGTTTGCATACTGGTCTTAACTAATTAGCAGATCTGGTCAAGAGTTAATTGAAACTATATCAAGTAAGCTAGGATACTAGTACATATTTACCTCCATTTTAACATTATCTACCAAATGTTTTCCTTTAGTTTATAATCAACTTATATTAAAGACACACACAATTAATATCTAGGTTTATGGTATTTATAGTTTGTATACTAATCATCAAAACTTCATCTATAATAATACAAGTATAATATGCTAATTAGACCAGACAGCCAAACGACCTTCCGGATGTCATTCCGGATGTCTTTCTGGATGAAGCCACAGTGGTGGGGGCCGAGGCAGAGGCAGTTAGGGGCAATCAGGCAGGCAGGTGAGTGATTAGGGGTGATGAGTCAGGCAGGCAGAGTGGTTAAGGGCGATCAGGCAGGCATGCCAGCGGTTAGGAGCCAGCGGTCCTGGATTGTGAGAGGGTGCAGGCTGGGCTGAGGGACCCCCATCCTCCAGTACATGATTTTCATGCACTGGGCCTCTAGTTTTATAATATATTGGTAGTGGAAGGAAAATCAAATCAAATATAGTACTTTGGTTATCAAATACCATTCTTAGT
>NW_005872058.1:54268-55805 GCF_000147115.1 Myotis lucifugus
GGACAAGGGTTAGAGCTCGGCCGGTCACTAAGGGTCACAGGTTGATCCTGGTCAATGGCATGTCACTGGTCACGGTTGGAACTTCTTCCACCCGCCGGCCCGGTCGAGATCCACAGAAGTTTCTCTCTTACAGCGATGTTTCTCTGTTACCCCGTTCCCTTCTCCCTCCCTTCCACTCTAAAATCAATGGAAAAATCTTTGGGTGCGATATAACAACAAACGTATATAGATACTACTGAAGGACGTATCCGCGCAGTACCAGCTATCGCTCAGTCATTCCTGATGTCCTTCCAGACGAAGCCGGGGCCAGAGGGAAGCAGCCCAGGTCCCAGATGCCTGCCTGCGGCGGCTGACTGGAGTGAAGCCTGGGTCCCCGGTGTCAGAGGGAAGCCAGTGCCAGCAGCTGGGAGAAAGAGGCCTACTCTTGCACAAATTTTCATGCATCAGGCCTCTAATATATATATATTTATGTCCCTACCCCCCAGCTAAATGATAGGGACTAGGTATATTTATTAAAGTAAAAACAAACAAATTGTCTTCAGTTTTTTTTCCCCCTAATGTTTAGCTACCATAGAAAGTACATAATTATGTTTAGTTTTTCTAAAGTATAATCTAAGTCGTGAGACACAAACCAAACCTTTTCTCCAAAAACCTTTACAAATGCTGTATAACTTGCTTAACTCCTACCACTCTTAAAGACTCAACTTATATTTTAAGAAAATATAACATTAATCAAATATTACATTTGAAAATACTACTTTTTATCAAAGTAACTAAAGACCCACCAGTTAAAGAAAATTTATAAAGAAATACTCTCTAAACAACGAATTTAAT
Organism: Myotis lucifugus; assembly: GCF_000147115.1. Classification (NCBI taxonomy): domain Eukaryota; kingdom Metazoa; phylum Chordata; class Mammalia; order Chiroptera; family Vespertilionidae; genus Myotis; species Myotis lucifugus. The sequence continues at coordinate 55,103 of NW_005872058.1, forward strand.
GTTAATGTCCCCATTTCCAACTTTTGCTAGATTTGCCATTTTTAAAAAATAGATTATTCCCTAAAGTAATACACTAGCATCTCCAGTTCTCTCCTTTCCGTGGAAGTTTAATTAAATGGATTGATTGTCAGTGTGAAAAAACAATTTATTTCAATTAATATAGGAAATTTGAAGAGAAGCCTCAACAGAAATTGTGGCTAGCTGGGAAGAAATACAATGAGTAAATGATACACGCTTCTGGAAAGCGGAAAACTCATGGAGGGCTGGAGGGTGGTGAGTATAGTTTTGAAAGTCTACACAAATAAAATTGACACTCTCAGTTTGATGGCAACTTTCCTTGGCGTGTTTTCTTGGCTAGCAGCTGTGGTTTTGTAGAAAGAAAACTAACTTAGCCAGAGGACTACTTTCAATTCTGAACTTTGCCAATTTTTAGACGTATGATCTATGAAAAAGTCACAAACTTTACATATCTTATTTCTCACATTTTAAACAGAGCAATATCTCATAGAATTTCCATGTAGAAAAATTTATATGAAATTCAATTATTATTACTATGTTGCTATTATAATAATTACTACTACACCGCTTGGTTTACTGCTGTCTGATATTTATCCAAATATAATTCATCATACCAATTCCCTGGATTACATTTTTCATCTCCAAAGCAAAAATAAAAATAAAAAAATCAAACAACAATGGAGTA
>NW_005872058.1:56028-89361 GCF_000147115.1 Myotis lucifugus
GAGCTAGTGAGCACTTGAACTGTGAATAATTATTATTTTTAAGTCAATGATTATTTTCTATATTCACTAGTGGCATACTCTAAGGAATTTAAAATGTCACAATTCTAACACTGATTCTTATTTAATTTTATATATATATATATATATATATATATATATATATATATATATATATGCTCAGGAATGTCTATATATATGTAAGGGACATTTAATCACTCATTTTTTCATTTTATCTTCATACTTAAAAATGGTATATTTTACTGTGCCAAATGGCTTAGTTCTTGAAGCATCATACAAAGGGTTGCAGGTTCGATTCCCCATCAGGGCACATGCCTAGGTTGAGGGTTCTATCCTGGATTGGGGCACATATGAGAGGCAACCTATCAATGTTTCACTCACATTGCTGTCTCTCTCTCTCTCTCTCTCTCTCTCTCTCTCTCTCTCTCTCTCTCTCTCCCTCCCTCCCTCCCTCCCCTCTAAAAGTTAATAAAAACATATCCTCAAGTGAGGATTTAAAAAATTTAAGTAGTATATTTTAATGTTATTTAATAGTATGCTCAAACATTTATTAGTATTAATTTAAATTTTTCTGCATAGCTCTTACCATTCCAGAACATCATAAAAATATATTAATTCCCATGAGTTTTCATGAAAAAGGAAATAAAGTTAAAAATTTACAGAATAGTAATTAAAAGTGTATACAACACAGACCAGAATTTTAGAGTAATTATGAACAATCTATTTGGATATGTACACTGTAATGTTAATGGAAAAACAGAACAAACTTAGAGACAAAAAGTAAATTTTTTGACCCCAATAAAATATTTAAATGTTGTATGCACTTGTGTTCAATTTTATGAAATTAAAATCAGAAGATAATGTTCTGCCACATATACACATACATATGTATATATACACACTGAGTGGCCAGATTATTATGACCACCTGACGTTTGTAGGCAAATTAGTTATAATTTTGCGCTGAAGTTGCTAGAGGGCCAGACCATTTATATATATATATATATATATATATATATATATATATATATATATTGAGTGGCCAGATTATTATGACCACCCCATCAGTACTTCGTTGGGCCACCTTTTGCCTTCAATACTGGGGCGATTCTTCTTGGCATTGACTCCACGAGATGTTGAAAGGTGATGTGAGGAAGCTGACACCATGCCTGATGAATAGCACTGTCCAGTTCTGTGAGATTTGATGGTTGTGGAACCAGCTGCCTGATGGCTCTTTTAACTTTGTCCTACAAATGCTCAATTGAATTGAGATCTAGTGATTGTGGGGGCCACCTAAGCAAGGTAAAGTCTTCCTCATGTTCTTGAAAGCACTCCTGCACAATACAAGCACCGTGGCATGGCGCATTGTCTTGTTGGAAGAAGCCATCTCCATTGGGATACGCCATCAACATGATAGGATGAACCTGATCAGCAACGATACTTAGGTATGTTGTGCTATTCAGACGTTGTTCCACATGAATTAAAGGGCCCAAATCATGCCAGGAAAACATGCCCAAACCATAACACTGCCCCCACCAGCTTGAAGGGTTGTACTCATGCATGTGGGGTGCATGCTTTCATGCTGTTTCTGCCAAATTCTCTCTCTGCCATCTGCATGATGCAACTGGAAATGTGATTCATCGGACCACATGACTTTTTTTCAATGCTCGACTGTCCAATTCTTGTGTTCTTGTGCGAATTGGAGACGTTTTATCTTGGTAACTGCAGACAGCAAAAGTGTTCAAACAGGCCTTCGGCTTCCATATTCCATACGATGCAGTGTACAGCTAATTTGCCTACAAACATTAGGTGGTCATCATAATCTGGCCACTCAGTGTATATCAGTAATATATGATAAGTTAGTAGATCCTGGTATTCCAATATTTCTTCTTCCTTTATTCTTTCCCAGCTTTTCTTTTCCATCTCTGGTTTAAAAAATAATTAGTATCCCAAGTAGTGGATATCAACAATTTTATTTCCAACTATAAATGAATGCTTTGATGGATTTCTAATGGATGAAAAACTTGGATCTCCAATGGAGGCAGTACTTATTGTTAAAATGAAATAGTATGCATGAGAAACAAATATGGAAATTCTGTGGCCTATGCCAATGTGAACATCATCAAAATACCATTTTAAGCTATAATCCCCAAGAAAAAAATGTTTAAAAATTAGGAGTGATAAATTATTTGTATTCCTTAGGAATATGTGATATTGACTAGTAAAAAATAATTAACAAAGATAAATTTATTTTTCACCATTTGTTATAGTTCATCCCACTGTATATTATGGGTCTTGAAAATCTGAAGACAAATCCAAGTGTGAAGAGTTAACAAATGATGCCATATACATGCTTTTATTATTATGACTTGTAACTGATAACTTAAGTTGCTGAACTATGGAGTGGTAAATTAATTGCTTCCCATTTTAACAGTACAACAGAAAACTGGAATCTAAGAATACAAAATCTTCTCATCATTTTAGAAAAGTAAAATTCAATAATTGACTTTTGACAGCCATGGTTCTTGTAAACACATACAGGATTAGTTTAGAGGCAGTGATCTGCCACCAGGATTGTAATACACACAGCTCTGGTAAGGGAACTACTATTTGTCTCCCTCAGTAACTGTTGAAGTCATCTTCTATTTTATTTTAAAAATAACTTATTTAACATGAATTGTGAGCTTTGTAAGCACAGGAATATAGGGTGGAAAAGAAACCAGCAAATAAAAACAAAGAACGTCTTTTTTTCCCAATAATCTTTCCCTCATTTTTTTTAACAATTTTATTTTCCCCTTTGAATGTTGTTCCAGATTAAAACTTTTAGCAGCTACTCTCCAACATTAATTTCTCCATCTATAAGAAGAACACATTCCCATTAATTTTCTGAATTTTGCTTTTACTACTCTTCCTTCCTTTCTCCTTCCTTCCTTCCTTCCTTCCTTCCTTCCTTCCTTCCTTCCTTCCTTCCTTCCTTCCTTCTTTCCTTCCTTCCTTCCTTCCTTCCTTCCTTCCTTCCTTCCTTCCTTCCTTCCTTCCTCTTTCTTTCTTTCCTTTTTTCCTGTCGGGCACTTTCTCTTGTACATTCTTTCATGTTCAAGGTCCCCCCGGCGGATGGGATTTTTAAAAATGTATCTTTATTGTTGAAAGTATTTCAGATATCCCCCTTTTCCCCTTTCAACCCCACTCCCCCCCCCCCCCGCCAAAGCCTTCACAGCACTATTGTCTGTGTCCATGGGTTATGCATTATCTATATCTATATATAAAAGCCTAAGTGAACATTATGACCGGTCGACTGGTCACTATGAGGATGCACTGACCTCCAAGAAGCAGATGCTCAATGCAGGAGCTGCCCCCTTGTGGTCAGTGCACTCCCACGGCCAACCTCCTGTGATAGACCAACCTCCTGCAGTCTCTCCCCCTGGTCGGCCCCAATTGGCCTCGATTGGTCCCAATTGTCGGCCAGGCCCAGGGAACGCATCCATGCATGACTTCATGCACCAGGCCTCTAGTATGCATGTAAGTTTTTTGGTTAATCTCTTCCGCCCTCCCCTTCTTTTTTATATTCATCAGTCTGTTCCACATTTCCATGTCTCTGGATCTATTTTGTTCATAAGTTTATTTTGTTTATTATATTCCACATATAAGTGAGATCATGTGATACTTGTCTTTCTCTGACTGGCTTATTTTGCTTAGCACAATACTTTCTAGGACCGTCTATGCTATCTCAAATGGTAAAATATCCTTCTTTTTTACAACTGCATAGTATTCCATTGTGCAAATATACCATATCTTATTTATTCAACCATCTACTGATAGGTACTTTGGCTGTTTCCAGATATTAGATATTGTGAATAGTGCTGCTATGAACATAGGCTTGGATTTTTAAAAAAATCAAATTTGTTCATTTCTTTACTCTTCCCATGTAAAGAAGATAGTCTTCAATTAATTTCTCTCTTTTTGACCATTGGTAGGCCAGCAGTATTGTTGCTGTTGTTTTTAGTCTTATTTGGCTTTCTTTTTCTTATTAATTAACCATGCAGTTCTCCATATGTTAATTTAATGAGGAGCCTTTTTTAAACAACTATAGCTGAAATATTTTCCTATAGTAGTAAACTTGCTGACCATTTTATCTTATGCTATGTGTCCTCATTTATGACCACAAAATTTCTCTTTTTTGCATAATTTTGACTTGATTAAGGTAGTTTCTTTTTTTAATATATTTTTTAATTGATTTCAGAGAGAACCATTAACTGTTTTGCTGCCTCTTACACGCACCCTACTGGGATCAAGCCTGCGACCCGGGCATGTGCCCTTGTCTATAATCAAACCCAGGATCCTTCAGTTTGCAGGCAGACCCTCTATCCACTGAGCCAAACCAGCTAGGGCAGTTAAGATAGTTTCTAATTCTCCTTTTCTCATGACTTTGAAGTAATTGAATCAATGTTAATCCTTTCAACTTTAAACCTTATAGCATGTGTAGTAAATTTATACTTACACCCTAGATTTAAGAGTTTTTTTCTATCATGATTTCAAGCACTCAAAATCCAATCATTCTTTCCCTTATGAATTCTTGAATATCTTTGATATCTTATATATTCATTCCTGGATTTTATAAAGTCAAATTAAACTCATATTTACTCATAATTTTGCTAATTTTATTTAAAGATAATATCTGGCAACTTGGACCTTTCTTTTGAGGTCATCTTCTTCCTAAGGAATATTTTAGTACTTGTTATAGTAATTCCTCTTGATTTTCCATTGGTGTCCCATTCTAGATTGATACTACCTAGGAATACAATCTAGGGCCTAGTCTAGGCCAACGTCAATTTTTTAAACCCCTTTTAAAAGCTATATTATACTGTCTTTCCAATTCCACTGTTAACTTCTGAAGAGCCTATGGTAGGATTCATCATCATGTAGGTTAGTCAGCTTTCCCTCTCATTTATTTCAAATCTCTCCTTCTCCATTCCTTTAATATGTAGTATTTATAATTTCTTTTTTAAATATATTTTATTGATTTTTTTACAGAGAGGAAAGGAGAGAGATAGAAAGTTAGAAACATCGATGAGAGAGGAACGTCGATCAGCTGCCTCCTGCCCACCCCCTACTGGGGATGTGCCCGCATCCAAGGTACATGCCCTTGACTGGAATCGAACCTGGGACCCTTGAGTCTACAGGCCGACGCTCTATCCACTGAGCCAAACCGGTCAGGGCTATAATTTCTTATACCTACATATTTTTTGCTTGAGATAAATTGTGATTCTGAATCTAAGGATGTTTTTCTTAAACATTTCTATGATTAACATTGCCTCTCATGTTAGATGTATTTAGACATTCTCATTTCATTTTTCAATGATTTCCTGCCCTTTAAATTTCTGTGTCTTTGTCTTCCTGGAATATATTTCAGATAATTAGCTTATATATATCTTCCAGTTTACCAGTTCCTTTGTCATTTATTTAACTCATGTATTAGGTTTTTTCCCCCCATCTTTATTATTATTTTTTTATATTTGAAGTTCTCTTTGGTTCCATTTTTTAATGATCTTATATAATATTTGATATACCTCTTTTTTCCCTAGAAACTTTTAAAATACCCATTTTACAGCATATATTGTAATATTCATTATCTGATACTTTAGAGAGAGGTGTGATTTTTGATTTGTTGTTTTTTATGATTGTCTTTTGGAGTGTCCATTCACAATTTTCTTTTTAATTTACAGTGTTAGATATTGGCATGAGGTTTGAAATGAAGCCACAGAAATCTCAGAGGACCTGGACTGAAGCTCTGCTGCATTCAACGATACCTAAGTGTTAAATGATGCCACACAAACTCAAATATTTTAAAATAAATACTCTTATGGATTCCTAGATAATATCCATTTTCACCCCATCTCCAATAATGTCAGGGATGTAGTTATCAATTATAATGGATAATATTTTCCCTCCCAATTGTTAAAGCCAAAAATGACAGGTTAATTTGCACTCCCTTTCCCACTCCCAAGTCTATCATTTTTCTCTTCTAAATTAGCTTTATATTTGGCTGTATGATTTAATTACTCACTTTTTTCATGTGTTTTCATTTGTCTTTTACTTTGTGTGACAAACATAAGCCGTTTCCTTTTTAGTATCTAATAATATTCCAATGAATAATTAAATCCTTTCAAGTTTTCAATGAATAAGACCTGGCTTTCCATACTAATTTTATGCTTCTTCAATTTTATTTTGCTATTTCTATATTTTCTTAACATGACAGTGCATTTTGAAGTTATTGCTATTCAGAATTTTTATTTGTGTGTGATAGTTGGGGATGCTGTTACTAATTAGCTTATTATTAATAGCAGTGGATCCTGAAAAATGAAAGAAATTGAGATTTCAGAAGACATTATTAATACTATCTACTAAAAACCACCCAGTGGTGCACTGTGTACATTTCTGGTGACCCCCAAAAGGCTTAACTTCCCACCAAACAAGGTAACTGACTCTAATAAATACTAGCGTATACCAATGTGACAGCTATATTTTAACTCATGCCTTCTACTCTACTCCCCCAAGATCCATCACAGTGAAAACTGATTATATGCAAGACTAAGAAGTAAAAATGAAGCAAGGTCACTTCAGTACAATGGATTATTTTTATATAGAATCTAGTGAGGAATATTGAGTCTAAAAATGACAATTAGGTCCTGGGTTGTTAACTCAGTTGGTTTGAGCATCATTCCAATACACTACAGTTGTGGGTTTGATTCTTGATCAGGGCACATACAGGAATCACTAATGAATGCATAAGTAAGTTGTGCAACAAATCAATGTTTCTCTCTCTTCTTCTCTCTATTTTCCTCTCTCTCTCTCTAAAAAAAAAAAGCAATCTATCAATAAATAATAATAATAAAGACAATTAGCCTGGCCAGTGTGGCTCAGTGGTTGAGCATCAGCCTATGAACTAGGAGATCATGGTTCAAATCCTGGTCAGGGCACATGCCCAGATTGCGGGTTCAATCCCCAGTGGGGGATGTGCAGGAGGCAGCCAATCAATGATTCTCTCTCATCAGTGATGTTTCTATCTCTCCCTTTCCTTTCCTCTCTGAAATTAATAAAATATATTTAAAAAATAAAGGTAATTAAAATGCATAATAATATATAATATTTTCTGCAAAACTTAATCTAGACTAGTGTATCAAGAATTCCCAGAAAATGTCTTACTAAAACTAAGAACTGATATACAAATAAGAGTTATTGAAGCAAAGAGAAGAAATGTTCAAACAGAAATACTAGCATCTTTGAAAGTCTGCTTGAAAGAGTGCTATAATAGGTTATTTATTTGTTGTTGATTTCTGTGTTTACTTTTTATTAGTACTTAACATCAGCTTCTGAACTACCTTAACAAATTTTTAGTCACAATACCAACAAATTTATTCTGCATGTTTGTCAGTTTCCTGGTAGCCCAGGTACTGACTGAAAACAGAAACAAGATTTCAGGTAGTGAGAAGCAACACCAAAAGGTTTATGTTTTAGATAAATTCCCTGGTAGCATTATGAAGACTGAAATGAAATCAAGAGTGTCAGGAGCAGACATATATTTTTTCTATGATTCTAAATAAAAGTGTTTTAAAGCTTTCAAAAAAGGCAAAAAAAAACAGGAATTAAAAAATCCTATATAATAAAAGTGTAATATGCAAATTGACCCTAACAGTGGAATGACCAGTCGCGATGATGCGCACTGACCACCAGGGGGCAGACGCTCAACACAGGAGCTTCCCCCTGGTGGTCAGTGTGCTCCCACAGGGAGAGCTCCGCTCAGCCACAAGTTGGGCTGACAGCTGCAAGCTCAGCGGCAGCGGTGGCAGGAGCCTCTCCCACCTCCTCAGCAGCGCTAGGGATGTCCAACTGCGGCTTAGGCCCGCTCCCCCAGGGGCTCCTGGGCTGCCAGAGGGATGTCTGACTGCCAGCTTAAGCCCCATCCCCCAGGGAGTGGTCCTAAGGCAGCAGGTGGACATCCCCTGAGGGGTCCTGGACTGCAAGAGGGCACAGGCCAGGCTGAGGGACACCCTCCCATCCTGAGTGCATGAATTTTCATGCACTGGGCCTCTAGTATATATATAATGGTGCTGTTGAGGGTGGATTTTTGTTTTGTTTGTCTTTTAATAATAGAACCAGTAAAACTAGTGCACATGAGAAAGAATAGGGAGTAGATTAGATGCTTGCAACTTGGATGATTGGGAAGAAAGTTAAACCTTTATCTAATTTGGAATAATAGATATTAGCTTTGAACACTCCCATTGTGTAGAGACTAGTGGTCAAACAATAAGCATTAGAGCCAGACTATCTGTGTTCGAAATCAAAGCTCCAACACATATTATATGAATAAATCTTGTTCATATTACTTCATCTCTTTGTGGCCTCCATTTTCTCATCAGAAACATAATAGTCGGATGCTGAGAAATGTCCTTTCTTCAAAGATCCATTCTGAAAAATCTGTCTTAGCATCCTGTGGAAGTAGACTGAGCAGCCTCATCACTAACTCCAGATATGACCTGACTCTTAAAGCCACATTATTCAACATATATAATACTTTACTTTTTTATGGATCTTAAGTAAAAGATTAAATCCAAGTTCAATATGCACATCTTCTTGCCTTTGAAGAGAAAGGCATGTTCCTAAACCACATTATGTCATCAAGCATCACGTTTGTGTCCTGTAACACTTGAATAACACACCAAATTCTCACATTATACATTAGATGCTACAAGGGGCAGTATTTCCTTATACCCCTTGAGGCTGCCAGATTTAGCAAATATAATATAGGACAACCAGTTAATTTTGAATTTCACATAATGCAATATACAGATGATGTATTATAGAAGTGTACACTTGAAACCTATGAAACTTTATTAACCAATGTCTCCCCAATAAATTTAATTAAAAAAGGAATTTCAGATTCACAAAGAATATTTTTAGTATAACTGTGTCCTATGCAATAGTAGCAATATATACTGAAACATTACATTGTTTATGTGAAGTTAAAAATTAATTGGCAACCATTGTTTTATCTAGTAACCCTGAGGTTGTTGGTAGGCTCCTGTGTTTCAGCACAATTGGCCCAAAACAACTCTGATTCAGCCAAAAGATTCCTATGCCCCACTAGGTACATTTAAAAAAGCACTGGAAGTTATAGCTGTGGTATATCATCCTAGAATATCTGGGTGGGCTCTAAATGTCATCACAAATATCCTTACAGTTTTTGATAAATGGGAATTTTCCATAAAGGTGTTTGAAAAATACAAATACACATAAATATAAAACGAGAAGCAGTTTTAAAGCTTTAGTATGAGACAGAATGGGCAACAGGGTCCACCTCATTGGTGTGTATGGGTGTGTGAAGGCCTCAGCGAGTAGCATGCTGGGAATGTTTTGGGGATGTCATTGCATTAAATAGTGGTTCTGTGTCTAGTGAAAAAAACAACAACAGACCAGGCATATAAACAAAAAGTTAAAGGAAAAAAATTAGGCCTATTAGGTTGAAGAAGCCAATCACTAAGAAAATAAATAGAATTTATAAAGTTAGAAGAGAAAACATAAAGTTAGTTTGAAAAAAAAATAGATATCCAAAAAAGGAAAGCATGCCAAGGCATAATAAATGCTCAAACAGCTTCACTGTCAAACATGGAATTTAAAGTTAGCCCCTGAAAGGTCTTCTCTGAAGGTTGTGGAACAAGGACAACCATAAAGTTAAAAATATATATGAGAAAAAAAATCCTATAACTAAGGAAGACAGAAAGTTTTTATCTCAACATTCCTAACTCTTAAAAAACTATTACTGATAGTAAAATTAAATGCATTTAATTCCAAGTTTACAACATGAAGTGACTCAGATAAATTATTTATTTTATTTATAAAATATTTAACAGATACAAAATCTTCCAAAAGACAAAAATCTAATTGTCTCGGTAGCCTAACCAAACAATAGCTTATTTATTGTAACTGTCCTAAAATAGCTAATTTTCCATACTTTGTACTGCCTAGAGACCTATTAACAGGAAGAATAGATTTTATATGAGATTACCATGTGAAACTTTGAATTAATATACATAGCATGTATGTTAATGCTTTTACATAAAGTTACTGATTTAAAATCATTTTAATAAGATTGTTTAGCATTATAAAAGTGTAGTTGATATCTTTAATTGTATTTTCCCTAAATATCTAAAATTGCTATGTGTGTGAGTACATGTAGGTGTACGTGACAGGCATGTAGGATGTTAATGATGGGCTTTGTTAACAATATATAGAGAAATAATATGGAAAGTAGGTCCCAGCTACTTCCTGAGTCACTGTACAAAAAAACAGAAAATTTATTTATACAGCACATTCCAAACATCTTATTCTACAATAGCACACATATTCTAAAATTTACAAATAGTTTAATTGAAGTGGTATTCTCTAATAATTCCTTGAATTTAGTGTGAAACTGCAAGAGATACCTAAATACAACAGATTTTGTTTGGGCATTTAGAATTAATATGCCAGCTGATTATTAAGACTATTTTGTCATATCTCAAAATTGATTGTGAAATTCAAATTTGCATGGAAATTTGAACAATATTCACCTAATATTGAGCAAAATCCATGATTATGAGTTATATTTGCAAATTATAAAGCAAGCTTTTAGACAAATTTTCAGTCAGAGTTTACTGAATACCTGTGTAATTTTTCAGTGTGGCCATAATTTATCAATATCTCAGATAATTTGCTCCCTTAGAGGCTATATCATGGAAAAGTACACTCAAACTAGTAAAACTACTTGAGAGACAGGATAGCACAATGGTTGAAAACTCAGATTGTCTTGTCAAGCTGCATGGATTCAAATCCTGCCTGTAACAAATGACAGTAGGGGATGTTCATAATCTTCTTTTGCCTCCTTTTCATTACCTGAAATATGGGAGAAAGAAAGAATAATAATTCCCAAGGTTTTGAGTATAAATCTCATAAAGGCATCATGTTATATAGTACTTAAGAGTATAGAATTCAGAGCCAGATAATTTGGCTTTAAGTATAAATTCTACAATTTAATAGTTCTTAGGAAAAGAATAACTTTCTCTGCAGTAGTTTTCACATCTGTAAAATTAGAATAATAGCTCATATATTTATTTTTAAAAGTATGTGAGTGTATTTAATACCTGAGTTAGATAAGTCATACCACAAATGTAAGGTATTACTTATTCTTATAAAGACTTACTGACTAAACAAAAGTAAAGAAAGTCCTTAAGATATGACTAGAAAAGAGTTGGTGCTTACTTAACATTACATATTGTATTAGTTTCTATTCGCTTCCATAAAAAATGACTATAAAATTGTATCTTAAAATGACAGTAATATATTATGTCACAGCTCTAGAGTCCAGAAGTCTGCAAACAGAGTGTCAGCAGGGCCACTCTTCCTCTGGAGAATATAGGGGATAATCTGTTCCTTGTCTCTGTCAACTTGTGGTGGCTGTTGGCATGCCTTGGCCAACATCGGCTTGCCTCCATATTGCTTCCTCTCTGGATGTATTGTGATCTAATCTCACTCTGCCTCTGTTGGAAGGTTATTTGTGATGACATTTAGAGCCCACCCAGATATTCTAGGATGATGTAACCATTTCAAAGTCCTTACCTTAATCCCATCTCCCCAGAACATTTTTCCAAATAAAGTAACGTTTCTATGTTCTAGGGATTAGACCATACATATAAATTTTGTAGCCATTTTCAGACTATATAGTTATTAAGAGATTTATTTGCTTTTATATAATACTAGAGGCCCAGTGCACAAAATTCATGCATGGGTGGGGGTTGTCCTCAGCCCGGCCTGTACCCTCTCACAATCTGGGACCCCTTGAGTAGGGTCCCTAGGCCTGGCCAGCAATCAGGGCCTATCGGGGCTTTCCTTCCCTTGGTGGCTGGCAGCTGACCCCACCCCCACCACTGCCACCGCTTGCCAACTGTGCGGTGCTGCCCCTCCTCCCCTACCACTGGTCACCTCCCTCTGCAGGCAACAGGCGTGGGGTGCAATCGCTTGGCTGGCCTAGGCCTCGACTGCTGGAGGGTCCCACACACCCACCACAGCATTGCTGGCCTGTGGCCTGGGCCTCCCTTTGTGGAGCAATCAATCGTGGGGCCCCCAGATAAATCACCCTGCAGAGGGAGGCCCTGCCCACCCACCCAAGTGCTGCCAGCTGGGTGGCCTGGGCCTCCCTCTTTGGGGCTATTGATTGCAGGGGTCTGTGATTGATCACCCAGCAAAGGGAGGCCCCATGCACCTGGCCAGGGCTCTGCATCGATTGCCCCACAAGCCAGTGGTCTGGGCCTCCCTCTGCAGGGCAATCAATCGCAGAGCCCCCTCATCAATTGCCTGGGCCTCCCTGTGTGGGGCGATCATGGGGCGATGGCAGCGCCCCCCCCCCGCCCTGACCAATCGCATTGCACCTGCCTTAGCTGGCCTGGCACCAGTGCATGTCATAGCATGGTCATCTGGAAGGTCATCCAGACGGTCGTCCTGCTGTTCGGTCATTATAGATTTTTATTGTACTATACACTGAGTGGCCAGATTATTATGACCACCCCATCAGTACATTGTTGGGCCATCTTTTGCCTTCAATACTGGGGCGATTCTTCTTGGCATTGACTCCACGAGATGTTGAAAGGAGATGCGAGGAATCTGACACCATGCCTGATGAATAACACTCTCCAGTTCTGTGAGATTTGGTGGTTGTGGAACCAGCTCCTGATGGCTCTTTTAACTTTGTCCCACAAATGCTCAATTGGATTGAGATCTGGTGATTGTGGGGGCCACCTAAGCAAGGTAAAGTCTTCCTCATGTTCTTGAAAGCACTCCTGCACAATACAAGCACCGCGGCATGGCGCATTGTCTTGTTGGAAGAAGCCATCTCCATTGGGATATGCCATCAACATGATAGGATGAACTTGATCAGCAACGATACTTAGGTATGTTGTGCTATTCAGACGTTGTTCCACATGAATTAAAGGGCCCAAATCATGCCAGGAAAACATGCCCCAAACCATAACACTGCCCCCACCAGCTTGAAGGGTTGTACTCATGCATGTGGGGTGCATGCTTTCATGCTGTTTCTGCCAAATTCTCACTCTGCCATCTGCATGATGCAACTGGAAACGTGATTCATCGGACCACATGACTTTTTTCCAATGCTCGACTGTCCAATCCTTGGGTTCCTGTGCGAATTGGAGATGTTTTATCTTGGTAACTGCAGACAGCAAAGGTGTTCGAATAGGCCTTTGGCTTCCATATCCCATATGATGCAGTGTACGGCTAATTTGCCTACCAACGTCAGGTGGTCATAATAATCTGGCCACTCAGTGTATCTCAAATTTTATATAACACTACTTTTAAGATTACTTGTGTGAATTAGCACAATGTGTTATAATATATGCATGAGTTTGAGGTATAGAATGTAAGGAAATAAGAAAAATAGCTTTTAGTAAATTTAGGTTATCAATTAGCACATTTCTTTTTTTTTTTAATATATTTTATTGATTTTTTACAGAGAAGAAGGGAGAGGGATAGAGAGCCAGAAACATCAATGAGAGAGATCGATCAGCTGCCTCCTGCACGGCCCCCAGTGGGAATGTGCCCGCAACCAAGGTACATGCCCTTGACCGGAATCGAACCTGGGACCCCTGAGTCCGAACGCCGATGCTCTATCCACTGAGCCAAGCAGGTTCGGCAGCACATTTCTTAATATCAAATTATCTCTTTATTTAATTATATACTTATATGAATCAGTTTATATCTTAGATGACTTTTTCCATATATTATATAATTAAAATAATATTTGAGGAATAATAATAAAAATGAACGGTTTTCTGGTCTTAATATGCCAATTTTAAGCAGCTATACTATTTGCTTAATATTTAATTTCTCTATTCACTTAACTTCTACCTAATTATAAAGTATCTCATTAGACTTATTGCCATTTTAACTGTAAAAGGTATAGTGAATGCTTAATATCATGTAGAAATTAATTTTTAGGTTGACTTGAACTTCAGCTTGAATCTTTTCTAATGACTGGTTATTAATCTGGAGCTCATGAATCACTGAATTTGTATGACTAATTTTATTCAGAAGCCCACATTTTCTTGGAAAAATTCCAATATATTCATGAATCTTTCAACAGTGTCAATGATCCAAACATTTTTAAAACCACAGTTCTAAGGCATTGTATGAGTCAGCATTTCAACTTTTATGATGGTGTCATCTAAGCATAATTATTTAATTTATTCATCAAATTCTGTTCTCTTTTAGATAAAACCTATGCAAGCTGTTGAGAGTTTTAGGAAATCCATAAATAATAGCTCTCTTTTCATGACAGAATTGAACAATTGCAAGAGACATTCAGGAATTAAGCTGATTTATATTAGCACATCATATATTTCTGATGAAGCAATTTAGAGGATTTGATCTTATCCTATGCCTAAATTTGCTAATAATCCCCTGAATATAACTATTCACCCCAAAACTTCATTTTTCTCCTATGGCCACAGAGTCAAGCCTCCTACAAATCTTTAAGCAAGGAGAACTGTACTGGCAAAGGCTGA
This sequence comes from Myotis lucifugus, assembly GCF_000147115.1. Taxonomy (NCBI): domain Eukaryota; kingdom Metazoa; phylum Chordata; class Mammalia; order Chiroptera; family Vespertilionidae; genus Myotis; species Myotis lucifugus. The sequence goes on from NW_005872058.1 coordinate 70,655, forward strand.
GCTAACATAACATGCCCAGTTCCTTCTCCTAGTCTCACCGATCAGATAGTTCAATCCTCAGTCTCCCCATTGCACCAATCAGATAATTCACTCCTCCAAGGAGAGAAGTGACAAAGGATGGAGATTCTGTCTTCTTTAAGGAAGCTTAAAGAATCTTAAAGGAATTTTTTAAAAGTTTATTTAAGTAAATTCTTATACACAGCAACCTTAGGTGAAGAGCTTAAGTGTTCTTTTTCACCATTCTCCACATTTTTTTTATTGTATTGTATTTGGCTTTAAATCTTAAAATTATGAGGAAATTATCAATTTATGGTGATATTCCTGTTTTCATCTTCTTAAGCTTCTCCCATAGCCTCCAATTCTCAAAGCTTCCTTAAGTGCTATTATAGAACAACCAATGGGTCATGTTCCTTTCATGCTAACAATACTACAAAACAGGGCACAATAATTCCTTAATTAAACTAAGTTAGCCACCATTGTATATCCAAGACAGTTGCTATTTTACATTGTAAAGGAAATTTTCTCTAATCCTTTTATCCTGTAATACTCAGCAGAAGTATTTCAGTAAAATCAAATAACATTGTAAACTAACAGAAATAAAATAACTGTGATAAACAAGCCATAAACTTGAATATGTTTTTCATATATTAAAATTATGTTTTCTCAAATATTTACTGAACACAAACACCATTTTTCTTTTTTACACTGCAATTTTGTTAGTTTCTAATTAGCTGTGCTATTAAGACTGTCAATTGTCATGAAATTAAAAATATTTCTACATGTCAAACTCAAATGGAAAATGTCATGCAGTAGAGGTCTGTCACTAATAGAGCTCTGGTGTAGTTGGCAAGTAAACTAAGTTTATTAAAGTCATTAAATGCTTTGACAAAAATGCATGATAGAATAACATCACTGGTTTGTTATAAATCACTGTGAATTACTACAATTCAACTAGAAGAATGCAGACTGGGGTGAATAGTATAAAGGATGGAATCTTTCAACATGTTAGGCCAGTCGTATTTTACTCCCCAAATATGTACCAATGAAAAGATTGGTTAGCAAAGCTGAGATTTGTTTGTTTTGTTTTTTCCCCTCATGTTTTCTCTTCTACCAATTACTAAGCAACAACAACTACAAAAAGCCATGCACAAATTTTACGACACCTGGCAAAGTAATATAAAACCCCGTTCTCCTCATCACTTGGCAAAGCTTGCATCTTTGCTCCTTCATTTTTCTGACTAAGCCATTCATCACATGACTCACCCCTAAATGAAAACCTGTTAATAATTTATCAGTACTCACCCTGGCACACACAAGATTCACTCCCCATAACCATCACGTCAATATTCTCCCCTACAGATTAATACAAATGAACACACCACAAACCTAGAAGTAGAGACCACATTTACTTTACAGTTTTAAAAATTTATATATCTATCACCACTGTCAATGTAGTGTTTATTTCAGATCCCATATTTGGGGAAGGGGATGCTATACAAACCAGATCATCGGTGGATATGGACGAAATCTGCCAGAACTGTCCGAGGATGCCCTGAAATGTGCTCTACATAACTAGGAGCTTTCTCCTTTCCGGAGAAGGTATCCAGAGCAGAGCTGTGCATTTTTTTAAAAATATATTTTATTGATTTTTTACAGAGAGGAAGGGAGAGGGATAGAGAGTTAGAAACATCGATGAGAGAGAAACATCGATCAGCTGCCTCCTGCACGCCCCCTACTGGGGATGTGCCTGCAACCAAGGTACATGCCCTTGACCAGAATCGAACCTGGGACCCTTCAGTCTGAAGGCTGACGCTCTATCCGCTGAGCCAAACCAGTCAGGGCAGAGCTGTGCATTTTCATAGTAGGGCACACAGCTTAAAATCTTACCAACTAGTACCTTGCCAGAAAGCAAAAGGCTGAGCTTGGATTTCTTTAATTGGATTACAGTTAGATGGTTTTAAAAGCAGCCAGTGATTAAACTAATGAGTAGACAGGTAAAAGCATAAATGACTTGTTTTTATGGTAGATTTTCTGTAAAAATCATAAAAGTTCCTCTTCAGGCTAACTAGATGTACCAAGGTACAGATGAATATCCTGTATTTCATCACTGACTATACTATAACATCAAAGTGGGTTAAAGAAATCAAAACTCAGTTGTTGTTGTTTTTTTATTTCTGTAATTTTCATTTAATATTTTCAAACCATGGTTGACCAGGGGTTCCAGAAACTGCAGAAAGCAAAACTGCATTTAAAGGAGGTCTACTGTATAAACTAACATGTATTAATATTACTTATGAAAGACATTTCACCCTCATCTTCTAGATAATAACACTTAAGAGTCATAGGTGTAAAATATTCTAGTCTCAGAAGCAGTACGTTATAAGCTAGTGGACAAATACTCTCCAGCTGATGAAAAAGTCGATTTTATTAAACAGCAATCATATATACTCTTTTTATTATGGGTTTATCTGCACTACATATTAGTGCCCCCCCCCCAATGAAATATGAGCTTATGAATAGTGGTAACACTATTGACTCATGTTTATATATCCAGTGGACATAATGTTGAATGATGGTATAAATGAAAGTCACAAACTTTCTGAGTCTCCAAGTCTCACATCTTTGAAATGGTTTGGGTTTAAATTCCAGGAAATCTCTTGTCCTAATTCAACAAATGTTGTGAGTCACTGTTTTCTGTGATAGATGTGGCATCATTGAAAGGAGTTTTTATGGGTAAAATAGGTAGGTTTAGGGAGTTTTAGAAATAAAAAGGGTCCATGGGGGAGGGAGACCCAGTTGGCTTCGGACTTGGAGCTGGCAAAAGGCATACATTCACAAAGAACTAAAGGCTCTGCAGCCTCAGGGGAGAGGAAGACACCCATTCACAGAAGACAGGAGAAAGCCACAGGGAGTAGAGAAACAAAAGGGAGAAAGAGGAAAACAGATTTTCACAGGGAATAGAGAATTTTACCACAAGAGAGGGGGAAAAAAGGGAGCACCCCACATGGGGTTTGAGCTTTGAAGCTGCTATAGTGACCAATCAGATGGGATATCAGGACACAAAGAACTGCAGCTTTTATAAACCTTAGGGAAAAGGAGTTTAGTGGGCTACCCCTTTGGGACCCCTCTCCCAAAGGGTTAGCCTCACCAATCTGTACTTGTTTCCAATAAGTTTCGACCTTTTCCTATACCACCTTTTTTCCGTGGCTTCATTCTTTGAATCCACCTGGAAAAGAACCCGGGAAAGAAACCACCTTTGCATCCTGCCCAGAGGAAAACCACATGTTTCATCATCACAATGATACCTAAGAAAATTATTTCTCTTATAGATGAACTAGAGGCCTGGTGCACGAAATTTGTCACGAGTAGGGTCCCTACACCCGGCTGGCAAACAGGGCAAATCAGGTTCCTGGCCTCCCCTCCTCCCTGCTTCCCCACCTCCTCTTTCCCTCGCTCCCTCAGTGCACCTCCACCGCACTGGTCACCAACTATGTTCCGCACTTCCCCCTGGTGGTCAGCACACTTCATAGCGAGCAATTGAACTCCTGGTCTCCCAGTCGAACTCCCAAGGGGACACTTCATATTAGCCTTTTTATATATATAGATTAAGGATAGACTGGAGATTAAAAGGCTGGCTAGAATTTGTGAATCTATAGGTGAGAATGCTATAAGTACCAAAGTTCCTCTTCTAAGAGAGGAATGTGGTCCTTCCTTCAAATTTTCAATGGTACCTAATGTTAGTGAGACTCTATTTCTGGTGTCTGTATATTATTAACATGTTTTCAAGATTAGGTAAGGGTATGGTTCATAAACTTTTCATATCATGCTTTTGTTTTTTGGGGTTTTTTTGTATATATTGCTGTTTTATTACATAGCCTAATTATATTTTTTAAAATGTCAAATGACCAAGAGCTTTACAGTTATAATACAAATAAATAAAAAACTAATCACTAATTAATAAACAATACAAGAATAAACCCTGTGTTTTGCATATTCACAAGGTTAAACCTATTTTTGCCCACCTCTGTATATCAAAATTCTGAGATACAAATTGATACACAAGAATAAGCAATTGTAATAAAAATGTTTCTTTAAAATATATATATATATATATATGTATTTTTTATTGATTTCAGAGAAGAAAGGAAAAAGATAGACAGATAGAAACATCAATGATGAGAGAGAATCATTGGTTGGCTGCCTCCTACATACCCCCTACTGGGGATCGAGCCCACAACCCAGGCATGTGCCCTTGTCTGGATTCAAACCTGGGACCTTTTAGTCCACGGCCCGACGCTCTATCCACTGAGCCAAAACATCTAGGGCAGATGTTTTTAACATTTGTTGAGTCCCTAGTATCTATGAAGAAATATTTTAAGCACATTAAACATAACATCTTGTATAATCCCAGAAGAATAAAATGGCTATTTTCTCTCCAATCTACTTACTTATGAATGAACTGTTTCACAGAGAATATAAGAATTATTTTCTAAGTCCAAATAGTCAGTAGAGATTATAGCCAGAAGCACTAATCATACATGAAGCTGGGTTGGGGGATGATCAGTATATTTAATCAAGTTTTTGAGGAGTGTTTTGTGTTTAAATTTCAGAAAATCTCTTGTTCTGATTTAGTACAAAGCAGAATATTGGTCCTGGACTCATATAGGAATAAATCTTTTTTTTTAAATATATTTTATTAGCCGAAACCGGTTTGGCTCAGTGGATAGAGCGTCGGCCTGCGGACTGAAGGGTCCCGGGTTCGATTCCGGTCAAGGGCATGTACGTTGGTTGCGGGCACACCCCCAGTAGGAGATGTGCAGGAGGCAGCTGGTCGATGTTTCTCTCTCATCGATGTTTCTAACTCTCTATCCTTCTCTCTTCCATTCTGCAGAATATTGGTCCTGGACTCATATAGGAATAAATCTTTTTTTAAAAAAATATATTTTATTGATTTTTCACAGAGAGGAAGGGAGAGGGATAGAGAGTTGGAAACATCGATCAGCTGCCTCCTGCACACCCCCTACTGGGGATGTGCCCACAACCAAGGTACATGCCCTTAGCTGGAATCGAACCTGGGACCTTTCAGTCCACAGGCCAACGCTCCATCCACTGAGCCAAACCGGTTAGGGCTAGGAATAAATCTTGATGCTGTCTATTATTATACACTTTGAGCAAGTTATGTAAGCTTCTTAAGCTTGAACTAACTTGAAAATAAGAATTCTAAAGATAAGGAATATATGCAACTTAATTTAGTGATTGGCAAATGACATTTAGGAAAAAGGCATCTGTGTGTGTGTGTGTGTGTGTGTGTGTGTGTGTGTGTGATATGTCATGTGAATTTAATATTTTAGCTCTGTAGGGTGAATGTGTTTAATATTTTAGTTCCATTCTAGTGACTATGGAGATTTGTGATGGGATGAGCCCAGAGGAGATTTGATGCAGACTGCCATCAGTTTTTCTTATTTATCTATTCACTGATGCAGTACAAATTCTCATGCCTCTTACAGATAGCCACAGTTGACGACCCAGGGTAATTTTATAATGAGAACACATAATAACAGAGTTTAATGCCACCTAATTCTTTTATTTTGGCCTTGCTCTGTTGTGTTTCTAGTATAGCCCTAACTTCTATCTATTTTTCAAATCCCACATTAAGAGTCAACTACTTAATCCTTGCTTGGTATTCCTCTGCCAAAATTAACTGCTTCCCCTCCCTTATTTCACAGAGTACCAATTCAATATTAATTACATTGTTCAACTTAAATTACATATTCTTATAATCAATGGAATGCTTCATATATCTGTTTTCAATTGGATTAAATAATGCTTATGATAAATCAAGGGTGCTATTAATTTTCTACCACTACTGACCAACCCAAAATATTTAATATCATGATGATTTGTATTAGATAAATGCTAGGTAGATATATCTGTTTTTTTAAAATACGGATTGAGACCAGATTGCAGAGAACTTAGGCACAAAGTTGAAGCATATAATTATTACACTCCATATCCCTTCAAAAAAAATTATTTTTTCATTTTTTAATATCTTGCATGTAGGAAAATGATAGAATACCAGAGGGGAAAATAATATTTCACAAAGACTGCTTTAAGCATTTCTAATACCTAAGTTATTGCCCTGCATGGAGTTATGCAATAGCATATTTGTGAGGAGATATGTTTGTAAGTCTTTATGCTGACAGTAAAATAGAGAGCTCTAAATACAATCTGGTGCATACCTGGCATTTCCTTTCTGAACTCAATATGAATGTAAATGAAATTGCACAGCCTGTGTATAAATATACTATAGACATAGACTGGGAATACCTATATTGCAGACATCAGAAAAAGAGAAAGAAACCTAGTAAATGAATTTATTTTTGACCCCTAGACCCATGGAAATATCTGACAGTGCGAAATGTCACCTTTAATGGGCTTTACACTGATTCTGTGGTCTCTGAAAATGAATGTCAAGTCACTGGCAAATGGCAGTGGCACTGAAAAGGAGAAGGATAATATCTTTACCAAATGCACTTATACTTCAGTTATGACTGCAAAAGGAACTCTGTTAAAAAGATTGAAAAATAACATAGTGTGAATGTAATACAGCTTTTGTCTTCAGAATACTATGAAATGCCAAATTCCTACTGTTTTATATACAATCTTCACATATATTTATAAAGAGGGATATAGGAACAGAAATTAAAGTGGATGAGATATTTTTTCCCAACTACAGTCTCGTTTAATTCTGGACAAATTTTCAATCTCAGACTAGAGTGCTTTTTTATGCTTTACCAGATATTTCAGCAAGAACTTCTGTAAATCATAGCGGTATCTAACACCTCAAAATTCATATAAATATAATCCAAATATATTTATTTTAGGAAAGAATCATAAGGTTATGATGAACATAAAATACATTGTAACATTCGTGGGGAATTTTATTGATGGGCTTATTAGTATATTGGTCATAGGGGCAGGGAGTGGGGAATAGCGAACTTGAAGATAGACTGATGGAAAAAAATCCTGAACTGAATTGAAAGAGAAAAAAGTATAATAACAAAAGAACAGAATATCCAATAACTGATACTACCTCAAAGTGTGCAACCTAGGCATAATTGGAACACCAGAAGAAGAAAGTGAGAATAAAGAATATATGAGTGACAATGGCAAAACTTTCAAAATTAATGACAGACAGTTACAAGAGATTTAGGAAATCAGATAGCATGGACTATAAATGCCAAAAAACTACACATAGGAATATTATATTAAAACAAGAGACAAAAATAAAATTCTCAAGAAAACCACAAAAGAAATTCCCAAAACAGCAAAAACAAAAATCCTATTTCAAAATGGTCAAAACATCTGAATAGGCACATTACAAAGCAAGATATACTGGTGAAAAATAAGCATATAAAAAGATGCTCAACATTCTTTTTCATTAGGTAATCTATACTAATAAAAGGTTAATATGCTAATTAGACTGGACATCCTTCCAGACGTCCTTTCATACAAAGCCACGGTGGTGGGGGCCAAGGCAGAGGTGGTTAGTGGCAACCAGGCCAGCAGGGGAGGGCAGTTAGGGGCAACCAGGCAGGCAGGCAGAGTGGTTAAGGGCAATCAGGCAGGCAGGCAGGTGAGCGATTAGGAGCCAGTGGTCCCGGATTGCAAGAGGGATGTCCCCCAAGGGGTCCCAGATTGGAGAGGGTGCAGGCCAAGCTAAGGGACACCCCCGCCCCCCGTGCATGATTTTCGTGCACCAGGCCTCTAGTCCTAATAAATAAAAAGCCAGGGGCCATCACGACCCAAATAACTGGGTGGACGACCGAACAGCAGGCTGCATGGGGCGACAAGGCCAGCAGGGGGGTAGGTGAGGGATGACAAAATGACTGAATAGAAGGCTGTGTGGGGTGACCAGACTGGCATGGGGGTTAGTGAGGGACAACCAAACAACTGAACAACAGGCTGCATGGTGCAACCAGTCCGGCAGGGGGGTTAGTGAGGGACGACCAAAGTACTGAACAGCAGGCTACGGGGGGCGACCAGGGCGGCAGGGGGATTAGTGAGGGATAACCAAATGACTGAACAGCAAGCTGCGTGCGGCGACCAGGCCGGCATGGTGGGAAGTTGGGGGTGACAAGCAAGGCCAGAGGGGGTGGGGGGGTCAGTTCGAGGCTACCAGGCTGGCAAGGGGGCCAATTAGGGGCAACCAGGCTGGCAGAGGGGGGCAGTGAGGGGCGATCAGGCCAGCAGTGGGGGCAGTTAGGGGCGACCAGGCCCACAGCGGGGGAAGTAGGGGTGAACAGAGGCAGTAGGGGTGATCAGGCTGGCAGGGGTTAGTTAGGGGCGATCAGGCAGGCAGGTGATCAGTTGGGAGCCAGCGGTCCCATATTGTGAGAGGGATGTTCAACTGCCGGTTTAGGCCCGATTCGCAGTCAGCCAGCCATGCCAAAGGAGCCCACCCATGCACGAATTCGTGCACCAGGCCTCTGGTTGTAAAATAAAATAACAATGATTAAAACACACTTATTAGAATGGCTATAATACAAAATAAAATGACAATCCCAAATACTGGCTAAGATGTTGAACAAAAGTAATTCTCGCTCAATATTAGTAGGAATGCCAAGTGATTGACCACATTTGGAAGACATTTTGGCAATTTTGTACAAAATTCAACACAGTCTTACCTTATAATCCAAACTGAATGGAAAATGCATATCCACACAAAACCTACATGAGTTTAGTTTTGTTTTGTTTTTATCACAGCTAAATTCATAATATCCAACAGCTGGAAACAACCAAAGTGTCCTTCAATCAGTGACTGGATAAACAAACTGTGGTACATATATACAAATATTATTAATAAAAAAAATGAGTTATCAAGAAATAAAAATATCTGTATGAATGTTTAATACATATTGCTAACTGAAGGTAGACAGACTAAATAAAACTGTATATGATTTGTTCAATAATATGACATCCTCAAAAAGGAAAAACTATAGAAATGCTACAAAGTTTAGTAATTGTCAAGAGGCTTTGGGAGGGAAGCAGGTGTAAATAGGTAAAATATGAAGAATATTTTAGACTGGCAAAACTATTCTTTATAATATCAAAATTTTTGATAAATATGAGTCCCCATTTACCAAAATCTATAGAGCTTCAAGGCAAAAAGATTAGATCTTAATGTATAAAATTAAATTATTCAGGTGCTCTTAGAATCCCAGGATGTTAACAAAATTTGACAAAACAAATCTAGCTACAATATAAATTTATAATACTATCTCACTGAAGTGGATGGGGGAAAACGTTCTGACCTATGTTACTTTGGAAATGAATGGAATTTATAAGACTAAAGGCAAAATAAACTGTTTATGCACTCTGTTATAGTTTGTAGAGTTTCTAATATGTTAACAACTCTGATATTGCTATACATCAATACTGGAATTGAACAATTAAATAAATATATGTCAGATGGTGGAGACAAAGTTTCCTACTGATGGAATAGGAGTTTATAAATAAGCAAGGTGCCCTAGCTGGTTTGGCTCAGTGGATAGAGCATTGGCCTGCGGACTGAAGAGTCTCAGGTTCGATTCCAGTCAAGGGCACATGCTCAGGTTGTGGGCTCGACCCCCAGTAGGAGGCATGCAGGATGCAGCCAATCAATGATTCCTTTTCATCATTGATATTTCTATCTCTCTCTCCCTTCCTATCTGAAATCAATAAAAGTATATTAAAAAAAAACTAATAAGCAAGGCAAAGAATTAGAATTATCTATTTATTAATAAGATAGAGTTGGAGTTATTGGTAATCACTCATGGTTACCTTAATATAAGTTTAGATTGTTGCATATAGAAATATTTACAGATATGCGTATATACACAGGAATCCTTGCTTGCTTTTTCAGATGAGAGATTCTAGAAACAGAAACATCCTAGTAACTATGAGCACATCTAGAGCTTTTTCTTAGTTTCTAATACTATTCTCCAATAAAAGGAATAGGGATTTTTTTGGAGATGTTTTAGAACTTGGATAAGAAATGTACAGTAAGATCATGGAAAACCTTTTAATTCCAGAAACTAAGAAAGTCTTCCAAAATAATATAGTAACATATAGATTTCCAGGTACAAATAGACAACTGTGAACAGTAGATAGTGGCATAGGTTCAGGAATTATCTGTCTGAACTTTAATTCTAGTCTTTTTCCCACCTAAATTGTGATGAAGAAAAGTTTATTCAACTGCCTTATGCTTCATTTTATTTACGCAATTGAAATAATGTTTTTTACCTCATAGGATTACTTTGAGGATTAATATTAATAATTTGTATTCATAGTGCAATGCCTTTCTCAAAATAATGTCTTAATTAGTCTGAATACAATCTCTATATATAAAAGTCTAAGCGACCATTCGGACCGAATGAAGGGAAAAACCGGAACAACCGGTTGACCAGTTGCTATGATGTGAACTGACCACCAGGGGGCAGATGCTCAATGCAGGAGCTGCTCCCTGGTGGTCAGTGGGCTCCCACAGCCTACCTCTGCGGCTGGCAACGTTACTTCCTCTCCTGACCCTGCCAGAGCCTTTGGGCCCAGGTTGGGATGGGAACCAGGGGTGGGTGGCAGCAGATGCAGTCCCTTTCCTAGGGGGGCTGAGGGCTGGCTCCCTCCTTTAGGCCAGCAGCCAACCTCCCATGCCCCACCCCTCCCCCAAGCTGGCAGGTCCTGATCAGCCCACAGTTCCTCCCCCTCTCACCCTGGTCGGCAAGCCCCGATCAGCCCAGCCCTGATTGTCCCTGGTTGCCGGCCAGGTGTAGGGACCCCACCCATACACAAATTTGTGCACCAGGCCTCTAGTCTATAATATATGTTTTATAATTCTGGTTCATACTATATAGTGTTTTATAATCTGATTTAATATTATGAAATGAATACATTTATTTATAATATATTAATTATCTAGAAGAGTCCACAAAAATATTGATGTCTTCCTTTTAATAGTTCTTATTCTTATTCTTATAACATTCAACATATAGTTTGTTTTCAATTTTTTCAAAGAAAGAAATTCTTTACTATAAGATATAAGGGTTGGAAAATAGAATCTCACTTCACGTCAGTCCTTTAGGTACATTTACTAAGTGTGGAATATTGTTTATTATTTGAAAGGATCTTGTTCCAAAGACTGTTTAAATTATGTTTGTAAAATTAAGTTATCATTGTTGTACTGAGATGAACAGAATAGCCTGTAGGAACTTGCCAGGAGGTTAAGTACCAAGTTCTCTTGAAAGTTGATAAAACTTTTTCAGTAGCCTTTTCCACTAAGGAAGTTCCTAGAGTATTTCTTGCCTAAAGAACATTACTAGTTGCAAGATTTTACTTTCTCTGTAAAGCTTCATATTCCAAATGAAATTTACTATTTAAAAGAGAAAGTCAAACAAATTTGTATGTTTACAATGAAGCACTTCTAAAGTAAGCTTTCAGTTCAGGTGCACTTATATTCCTAAATATGCTGTGGTTTTGGAACTAAAATTATCATTGTTCCAAAGGAAAATGAATCAGCTTGATACAATAACCACAGTTTTCCACTAGATTATTTGGATCAATTTAAAGAGTCAATAAAAAGTTAAATTAGTTTTGAAGTAACTCCTACAAGCTCTTAAAGTATATGTTCAGATATATTTAAATGGCGATATATTTAGTGAGCAATAGAATTATAAATAATTTGCAATAATTTATCCTGTGGTGGATGAATCTGCATTTTGAGTATTTTTAGTCCCTATAAAAGAGATTGCTTACTATAATTGTAGAATTTGAATTAGATCTAAAAGTTATTTAAATGGCCTGTCATTCACACTTTATCCTTTCCCAAGACAATTATTGGTTATGGGTCATAGCACTCTTACTGTGAACATCATGGATTTGGCTTCTCAGTGTTCCTCAACAGCCTTCCAGGCAGACATTCTCAACATATCATGCTTCAGAGTCAATACGAGCTCTATTTTTCATCCTGCATGTCATCTACTTCTCTCATTGTCACATACACCTCTGAGGATACTATCATGTTTCTTCTTAAATAGTTTCCAGAATAAAGGACTTATTACAAGACAAGACAACACCATTCATTTGGGAAAGATTACAAATATTGAAGTGCTCCTTGTTAATTTAAACCAAAAGGACTAAACCATTATTTTCCAGATATTGACCCAAATTCACTTTATTCAGACCACTAAAATAAAAGTTGAATTTCTTTTTTGAGAAATCTTTCAGTAAATAAAAAGCTTGGAAATTTCACAGCATGTAGGAAGTAAACAAGAATGGCTCAATGAGCTTGTCAATCTTAGCAAATTGTGGCTTTCTCTTGACAGATAACGGTGAACTACATGCTAGTAGTCAAGTAATTCGTTGCATAAAGGTATGTAGTGTACAACTTTGAAATTTGAATAGGACAATTGCAATAACAATGCGATTCGAAAGATTTGGAAGAATTAGAAGAACTTGAGAATCACAGGCCCGTGGTAGTTCTGAACTTCAGGCAAACAGTTGTTTCCAGGTCTTCCATGGAGAAACAAATCTTTTCATAAGAAGTTGTTCATATTTGATTTCTCAACCTACTTCTCAATAGAGAAAATTGGAAGCCCAAAGTCCTTTCTTTCCCTTTTTTGTTTGTAATTTTTGAATGTCTTTGTTTTGTTCCAAGCTAATAGTGCCTTTACCAGAACAATATTACTAAAAGTTTATGGGTTTCTTATACACCTGATGTGGGTCCACTCAATGTGTCAAAAGGCTCATTCATATTGTATCTCTCTACTTTAGTCTTCATATCAGGCAACTGAGATACCACAACCTTAAAATTCTTAGAAGTCCTTTTTATTAAACTGAGAATGAGTACTAGCTCCTACTTTAAATCTTTCAGAAGCCTTAAGAAGGATCTTTAGACCTAAAACTTTGATTTGATTTTTGATACCAAATTTTATTTTACTTTGTGGATCTCTATTAACAGAGGAGACTGTAGATGAACATATTATTTAGCAAGACCTGGATCTTCGCTATTTCCAATAAATCCTGGCTTGCAAACTAAACAATTTCTTTATTAGGCCATCTGTTTCTTCCCTTCCCTGAGCACAGACTACTGGGTCCAACAAATTGACATTAGTAACATCTTGCCTGATTGCATTAGTTGGATGTTCAAGTGTATTAAATATATTTTCTATTTTCCATGTTATTTCAGATAACCATTTGTTAATGTAATGTCACTACTTAAATAATTGTAGTTTCTCCAACCTGGTAAAAAGCAAACACACACGTGTTCTTTTTTTGTTTTGTTTTGTTTTTTTGGTTGTTTTTTTCTTTTCACTGTTTTCCAGTACTATTAAAATTTAGAGCAGTATTTTCCCATTCTTTGCTGTTTCCATGACACATTTCCATCCTCAACATGGTTCCAGCAAATGCCAAGTAGTTTTAAATTATTATTAAGACAGCTCCTCTCTCTCCACATCACATTTTGTGCCTGTTTGCTGTTGCTGCATGGCAAATCATCTTAAAATGTACTGGCTTAAAACAAGTATCATGTATTAATTCTCACAGTGCTGCGGGTTGACGGGAAATATTTTGTGATCTGTGTAGGTTCATCTGGGGTTGGACAGTCTCAAATGGTCTCAATCAGCTTTCTGAGAATTAACAGGCTGGTTGGTGTAGGAGGAAAGCTTCATACATATCTTCTGTCAACTGGAGAAATGGCTAAAAGTGTTTCATCACCCAGCAGGCTTTCTTAGACTTTCTCACTGACTGGAAAACATTGCCAATAGCACAAGAAGACAAGTGTGTTGGAAGGCAGTTTTCCGTGGCCCCTTCAGTAGCATAGAGCTGCTTCTTTCCAGCCTCTGATGTGACTTTCTTCTCCAAATGCTAAACAACTACTGTCTGAGTGGCATATATTTTGGGTTTTGTTTGTTTCTTTGGCAACATCCAAACTTATATTTATTATGTTAGGGTATATGTTGTAAAGGCCAACATCTAAGGAGAATATACAGAATGAAGTTTATTTTTCCCTTAAATCACAGTTTAGGTGGAGCAAATGGAACAGGAGGTAAGGATCTTTGCTCCAAGCTGTATTTCAGGGACCAAAAAAAAATTCCATCAGGCCCAGTACTCACATATGTGGGATTTTGGAGCTGTATCATATGCATCATCAGGCTGACAGCAAGAAAGACAAAGTCAATGCAGAAGGCACATACACTGTTAACCATGTCAAGCTGGAGAGGACACACATCATGTCTTACTCATATTCTCCTGATATAAAGTCATCCCAGGTACATGGCCCAAAATAGATGCAAGTGGGCTAGAAAATATAGTTTAATAGTGTTCCAAGGAAGATGAGGTTATTATTATTGATGAATAATCACTGAGTTTTTGTCATAGCACTACTTTAATAATGCAATATTGTTTTTTACTTAATGTACATTTATTTTGCTTTCAAATTATTAACATATTTTTAAAATATACTAAATAAAGTTTGTCATTTTAGGAAAAGTTTTAGCATTCTTAAATATTTAATATATATTTAAAATGTATTAATCTTTCTCTTTACAAATATAACAATTTTGAAAGGAAGCTACCAGAGAAAACATATAATTTCTAGCTTCATCATAATGAAATGGCTGAACACTCTGCTTTAGTCAAACAATTTCATTTTCTCTCTTTAGCTGGATGCTTAAAAAGTTATCATAATATCAATAGGAAGAAAGTAAAATAGGGCATTTCCAAATATGTTCATGATACACTCAGAGTGTTCATCAGAAGTGACTCTTAGGGAAAGCAATTAGTCTGAGTATCCAGGGATTATTCTGAAAGTTATTGACAGAAGGGAAATAAGCGAGCCATGGCAGAACCACGTAGGTATTTAAGACCTTCAGTTTATCTCCTCTGAAGGGATGATTTGATTTGTGGGCTTTATTCTTCTCCAGCCAATGTGCCTGAATGAGACTGCCCTAGATATGTCTGGTTCCTGGTCTTGCTAAACAAGCTTGATTCTTTTTTTTTTTCTTTTAATGTCCCTAATTTCTCTTTGTGTTGTCTGATGGTGCTTTTTAAGGATGGATATACTTCCTGCCTGCAACCAGTATTCATTATCAGACCCCAAATTATGGTCGCTTCCTTTGTTATGTAACCAAACAAAAAACGGAGGTTTGGCTGCCTACCATGAGAAAGCCAAACTCCTGAGGTAGGTGCTGGTGCAAAAGGAAGCAGATTTTATTCAGGAGCCACAAGACCTGGGAGAAAGGCAGACTTCTGTCTCAAAGACCAATCTCTCTTCCTGTTCAAGCCTGCCCTTCTTATAAGGATAAGGAGGGGACAGCTTTCTTTTCTATCCAATTATCTTGTTAGCTTTTGGTGTGCTCTAGTGCACTATTCATCTTTCCAATTTTCCCTGAATTTGGGTCCTGTCCATTCATATTTCTAGCTTTTGGTAGGCTCAGTGTAAGAAACTCACTATCTTGGCCAATAGGCAAGATTCCGCAGTGTGTTCTGACTGTCTAAATAAAAATCAGACAATTAGTCTTGGTTTTCTTGTTCTTGTGAGAACTGCATTTTTACCTTGATATTTCAGCTAAACTGTTTTAATAAGGAGTTTTAGCTTCACTGTCAGATAAACATATACATGATGAAAATAATAAGATAAATCTGCCTTCAGAAATTCATAAGAATTACGTGGGTAACTAAATGTTTCCCTTAACTACAGATATAGATGTGGCTTTACTATTCTGAATCAATACCTTCACTTAAAATGGGTATCTCTATTTGAGATAAACAGTTTAGTACTCTGATGACATCCCCCATGCTCTGCAGAGCTTTGAAACTAATGATTGCGTGTTTAAAAGGCACAGTTATCAGGTATCAGAAGGTAGGGTTTGTTTGAGTGTAAATGCTGCATGTCCTGCCGGAGAGCTGAGGCTTTGCAAATGTGACAAAAAGTAAAAGGAATATTGGGCATACGTAGTTCTATGCCGCTTCACATTGGGAATTAAACAATTTTATAAATAAGATCTCTCAATCTATCAGAAAAAAATTAAAACATACAATATTTTTTTCAAAAATTAAAGTAGTAAAAATGCAGTAATATTACCTGATCGATCATTTTGGATCATTGATATTCTGCAAACAGATGTTGAGATATCAGTTCGCTTGAACTTAATTTAGAAGGCATGTATTTGAGAAAATATCAATTCTTCCCTTGTATTAAATTTGTTTCTAGATTTCAGGGAAATGCTTTCCACAATAAAACACAATATAATTAGTATGGGGCTTTTAAAAAGGCCTCATGGATTGAGAAAGTGTACCTAAACAGAAAAATTAAATGTTCTAGCTTTCAATATGTAGCTAAATGTGGCAATATACAATTGTGCATAGAAATAGGAACAGGGGCTGATCCTAGTCTTTTGAAACTGTCTCACTTGTATCAATAAACAGACATCTGTTCCACTAAATTATACCCCACCCATTGTTTATTTCTTACTCACTAATAACATCACAGGAAAAGAACAGAACTATTATAAGATGAACAGTGAATGTGATATAAGGAACTGAACGTTTGTACAGTACATATGTATTACTCATCCATATGCTTTTCTACATCCAAAACGCATATATTTGTGAATGTTCTCCTTTTGTAAATTTTTATTTTAGAAAGTGCATTTTGTCTGAATATGTTCAACTGAAAAAAATCACAACATATATGTAGGATTTGCTTTTAAAATTATGTCTCATAAACATATTATGGCAAACATATTTTATATCATTTCAACTTTAGTAATAAAGAGAGTAGTAAAACAAAATTAAAAGATGTTAATTTATTCATTTGATCTTTAATATTTATGAATGATGTAGAGTAAATCTATCTGGTTTTCCTAATAGTTAAGATAAAATTACAATTTTGTTTTGTAATAAATTGTTAAGAGTCATACATTCATGCACACACACACAAAATTAAAATCATGCCATTTTTCAGTCTGGTTTATAATAAAATATAACAAACTTGTGGTTAATCTTTTTGTTTTTAAATTTTTTAGGTTTATCAATTTTTTAAATTTATTGGGGTGACATTGGTTAATGAAATTATATAGGTATTAAGTATACATTTCTATAAAACATAATCTGTATATTACATTGTGTGCCTACCACTCAAAGTCAAATCTTCCATCATCATATATTTGATCACCTTAATTCTTTACTCCCCTTACCTACCTTTCCTCAAAAATTAAGAATAACATTCCCATATGACCCAAAAACCCTCTTCTGGGTATCTACCTGAAAAATTTGAAAGGCATTATTTGAAAAATATATGCAGCTCTGTGTTCATTTCAGCATTTTTCATGGTGGTCAAGATGTAGTTACTCTGTTTTTGAGCTATGTAAGGTTTGCCTACTTTTTTCTTACCAGATGTTACCTTGTTTATGGTAAATATTTTTTCTGGTACCACTGAAACAAGTCCAACCTTACTAATCAAGGATTTTCACTGCACAACCCTCTTTGTTCCAAAATGTTGATTCAAATTTCTAGTTCCTATCATGAAGGCAATTCATTTGAGTCATTAAATAATTAATTTCATAAAATAATAACTATGCTCAGTTTACATAGTGGTGTACTAACAATCTGCTTCATTCATTTTGTAATTACCATTTGTTTATAGATGTGTGGTAGAATCTGCCACTGTCATTTAAATTACAACTAGGAAATGCTTGCCATACGCAGTACTGTAAGTAGCAGATCTTTTTTAGTGACATATTATACACATACAGGGTGACTATTAAATCATGAAAATTTTAGTGTTAAACATTATAAATACTGAAATTGGACATTATGTTAATATTAATCACCTAAAGCATTTTTCTCCTTAAATCTTGTCTAATTCTATGCTTTTGGGAATTCCATATATCAGAAACTAATGCACTTTAAGTACCAACATATCATGTCTTATAAATTGTGTCATTCTCTCAATGAATATTTGTGGATTAAGTGGGTATCAAGACCTATACTTAAAGAGATGGTATCTTTGTAGAGTGCAGATGATGAGGATGTAAATCTATATATATAAAGAGCCAGGGACCATCACATCAGAAACAACTGAATGGACGACCGAACAGGCTGAGTGGGGTGACAAGGCCGGCAGGGGGGTTAGTGAGGGATGACCAAACAACTAAGCAGCAGGCTGTGTGCAGTGACCAGACTGGCAGGGGGGGTTAGTGGGGGATGACCAAATGATTGAATAGCAGGCTGCGTGGGGTGACCAGACCAGAAGGGAAGTTAGTGAAGGAATGATCAAACTACTGAACAGCAGGGTGTGTGGGTGACAGACCAGCAGGGGGAGCAGTGAAGGGCAACCAGGTCGGCAGGGGGTGCAGTTGGCAGCAACTAGGCTGGGGCAACCAGGCCAGCAGAGGGGGGCAGTGAGGTGCAACCAGGCCATCAGGGTGGGTAGTTGGGGGCAATCAGGTTGGCAGGCAAGATGGTTAGGAGTGATGAGGCTGTCAGGGGGGCCAGTTAGGGGCAATCAGGCAGGCAAGCAGGTGAGCAGTTAGAAGCCAGCAGTCCTGGATTGTGAGAGGAATGTCCGACTGCCGGTTTAGGCACAATTCCCCAGGATCCAGCTTAAACGGGCAGTCGGACATCCCCCCGAGGGGTCCCCAATTGGAGAGGGTGCTGGCTGGGGTGAGGGG
>NW_005872058.1:89489-102223 GCF_000147115.1 Myotis lucifugus
CCAGTCTCTAGTTTAGTAATAATACAGATATGAGTGTAAAAGACAGGGAATTTTGCTCTCCATAGGGTTGTATTCAGGTACATTTTAAAGAGGTGAATAAGTGAAATTAATATTGATTCCTTTCATGGTTAACTTTATGTTTCAACTTGAATAAGCTATGGTATCCAGTTATTTGGTCAAACACTAGTCTAGATGTTATTATAAAGTTATTTTGTAGGATTGATTAATATTTACAATCAAATTTCAAATTTTATATATGGGAGAGAGAGATTTGTTTTGAGGAATTGACTCATTGTTATCAACCTCAAGGTGTTCATCCTTCAAGGTGCTCTATTCAAGAGTGAGACATAATTGCCACAAGGTAGCCTCATTTACTTGCACCAAGGAGACGGGGATTCACACTCAAAATTCTGTCTCCCTGAAGGGAGGCTTAGTCATAGTTTATCTACACTATTTGGTTAATTACATGTTGATTTCTTCTTTGTAGGTAGCTAAACATACCCAGCTGTAGTTCCAGTCAACCTCATCCAGTTGCAGCTGCATCTACAAGGTACTGTGCTACATGTTAGTATTTAACAACAATAACATTAGTAAGAACTACCCAAACCTTAAAACCCTTGTCCTGTCCAACAATTTCTCACTGAGTTTTTTCACTCTTCATTTTTTTAGGGAATGGGAATGTGTCATACTTCTGTATTAGCTTTAGGCTGAACATGGATGGAATATGTCTTTGAGTTCAAGGAGTGAAATTCTCTGGCTGCCTGACTTATGAAAATCCTGTGGTCCTCTAGATTCTGGGATTCCTGAGAACAAGAAAGCATAAATCGACAGAATATAGAAAAACAAAAACCCTGTTAGGAATAAGGGCAGACTTATTAGACATCACTTATCTTGCCTTTTGAAGTATAGCTTGAGGTCAGACATGGGTTCACAGGAGTACAGTGAATGTGGTTCCCTGCTCTCACTAGGTGGTATAGCTGGCTTCATGTGAGAGTGATGTATCCAGGAAGCTATATCTTGTAGGTTAAGGAAAGAATGATTTGTTAATAATACCAAATAAAGTCCTGCCACATTGGTTTTAGTTGATCTTGCAGGGATTCTGATTTCCAGGTTTTTAAAAATACCCAGTTCCCTGTATTATATGGGTGTAGTTTAGTATCTGTTGGTGTGGATAAAATCAGATTAACATGTTTATTTAAGTTTTGATTCATCTTTCCTAATTGAATAATATGTTTAACAGCTTGTTTTACAAATAGGTTCAGGCATACTAAAATTTGAAAGGAGTCTTTAAAGGTTCTACCATACATAAGTTCAAAAAGAATTCCTTTAGCCCACTTGGAGTGGCTCAGCAGTTGACCATTGACTCAGGAAACAAGAGGTCACCAGTTTGATTCCCAGTCAGGGTACATGCCTCAGTTGTAGGCTTGATCCCCAGTAGAGGGCATGCAGGAGGCAGCCAATCAATGATTCTCTCTCATCACTGATGTTTCTCTCTATCACTCTCCCTTCCTCTCTAAAAATAACAAAAACAGTGAAAACATCTACCTACACTAATGAAAGGCAAAGATGCTAATTGACCATACCTTCGCTACACCCCAAGCCACGCCCACCAGCTGATCAGAGCGACTATATGCAAATTATCCCAACTAAGATGTCGGCCGGCAGCCATGGAGCTGGAGCAAGCAGGAGGCTTGGTTGCCCAGGCGGTGGAGGAAGCCAAGCTTCCCACCTGCCTTGAGCCGGCTGTGGCCTCCGCTCATGGTAACAAAGTTTTAATTATAGAAGACAAATAAATCCCAGATACCTGCTTCCAGCCAGCCTTCACTGGGAGCTTGGGTGGCTTGGGGTGGTGGCCAGCGTGGAAACAGCCATCAGCCCCTCACCCAGGATGGCCACACCCTCATGGGGTGAGGGTACCCGCTGGGGGACTTAGCCAGCCTGAAAATGGCCCTCAGCCCTTCACCCAGACTGGCCAGGCACCCCAGTGGGGATCCCCACACTGAAGGGGCTGTGGCCAGCCTGCAAACAGCCATCAGCCCCTCACCCAGGCTGGCCAGGCACCCCAGCGGGAACCCCTGAAGGGGGTGTGGCCAGTCTGAAAATGGCTCTCAGCCTCTCACCCAGGCTGGCCAGGCACCCAAGGGGGAACCCCTACCCAGAAGGGGCTGTGGCCAGCCTGCAAACAACCATCAGCCCCTCACCCAGGCTGGCCAGGCACCCTAGGGGAGACCCCCAAGCTGAAGGGGCTGTGGCCAGCTTGCCAACATCCCTCAGCCTGGCCAGGCACTCCTATATAATAAAGGGGTAATATGCAAATTGACCCTAACAGCAGAACGACTGGGAATGACTGGTCACTATGACACACACTGACCATCAGGGGGCAGATGCTCAATGCAGGAGCAGCCCCCTGGTGGTCAGTGCGCTCCCACAGGGGAGCTTTGCTCAGCCACAAGCCAGGCTGATGGCTGCCAGGACAGCGGTGGTGGTGGGAGCCTCTCCCGCCTCCTCAGCAGTGCTAAGTATGTCCGACTGCAGCTTGGGCCTGCTCCCCGCTGGCAAGTGGACATCCCCCGAGGGGTCCCAGACTGCGAGAAGGCACAGGTTGGGCTTAGGGACCCCCCCCCCCGAGTGCACAAATTTTTGTGCACTGGGTCTCTAGCATATATATAAAAGGCTAATATGCTAAGTGTCTTACTGTCCAACCGGTCACTATGACACATACTAACCACCAGGGGGCATACACTCAACTCAAAAGCTGCCCTGATGTGCACTGGCACCCACAAAGCAACATTAGGCTTCCCCCAAGTGGGACACAGGCCCTGCCACCACCCCGGAGCAACAGTCCACCAAATCGCAGCTGATGCTGCCAAGACCTCATGGCGCAAAATGAGGCCCACAGCCCAGCCCAGCCTGAAACAGTGGCTGTGGGTGCTGGGTAATGACATCATGTAGCAACGCCCTGCTTCCTCTCCCTAGCAAGGACTAGCCTTCTTGCAGTTTCTTCAGCCCAGGAACATGACTTGCTTTATAGACAGGTGCAAACATTTCACACTTTAACCAAATGTTTGTGAAGCGTGTTTCTGTGCCTCATCTCATTTGATCCTCACAGAAGTCCTGGAGTAGGTTGACAGGAGACTCGGTGGAATCCTATTTTCTTTCCATTAGCCAGAAAATGGAGATTTAGAAAGTTTAGAAACTTGACCCGACTGAAAAGAAGAAATGGTGGACCTTGAAAATGACTTCAGGTTTTCTCACTGCATAGAATATAGTCAAATACTGCTGCAATTAAATATTTTACACTTTGTTCTCCCTGCATAATCTACAATAATAATTTGCTTTGTGTTGATATTTACTGCTGTGTTGCTGACAGTTACTTGAAAGAGAAGTTGGGGTGTTTCACTGGGCTGGAAAAAGTTTAGCTACATCAGAAAGCAGGTCTAATTAAGCAAGTTTATTCTATATATATAAAACGCTAAGTTGACTCATGCATGCATGATACATATAAAGCTCTCGCTGGCACCAATCACACACGTGTGTTTCCATCTGTCATTGTCAATCATGAATTAGGTTGACACTTCTATTATAGAGAAAGGGGGAATGGTGATATTAAAATATTCTAATTAATTTCCTTTCAGTGTGCACAAATCCGTGCACCAGGCCACTAGTTATATATATTTCCTTTAGGTGTTGTCCTGATCCAGGTCAGGACAATTGATAGTAATTTAAGCCAGCTGTCATGGGATTCCTGGCACAGTTTGAAACCTATGAAACATGGGTTTGAATACATTATTTCATTTTTCCTGAGGACTGTAGTTTCCATGAATGTAAGACCCACCTAATTTGGAGTGCTCATATTGCTTCCTTTATTATGGCCACTGTGAAAGCCTGCCCATTGTCATTTTGAAAAATTCTGGGGAGCACAAATTTAAGTATTATTTCCTTTAGCAGTGCCTTTACAGCTTAACTGTTCCTTTCAGGTCAATGGGAATAGGTTCAGCCCATCCAGTAAAGAAATCTACTGGTACTGATATGTATTTGAATCCTCCAGGAGCAGGGATCATTACTGTAAAGTCTACCTTCCAGTTTTCTTTGGGAAACATTCCCAAGCCTGGACTGCTAGACTAAAGGTGGTACCAGAGGTTTAGAATAAGCATTTTTCTCTGTACATTGGTGAAGGTAGCCATGACACTATTAATTACTCTTCTCATTCCAAGAGTCACTATTATCTGAAGTAGCTATTCATATAGTGCTTCCTTCCCATCATGTACAGAATCATGGGCTTCTTTTACTATATTCCAAGTTAGCCTTTGAGGAACAAATATCTTTGAGTATGAATTTATCAACCACCTCTTATATGTAGAAATGTACTTAAAGCGCCATTCCTGGCCAATTTTTAGATCATTTTTGTTATACACAGAAGAGTACTGATTTTTTTTTAAATCCTCACTTCAGGATACTTTTTTTCTCCCATTGATTTTCAGATAGTGTGGAAGGGAGAGAGGAGAGAGCAGAGAGAGAGGTGTGGAGAGAGAGAGAAAGAGAAACATCTACATGAGGAAGACTGATTGATACCTGCAGACACCCAACCAGGGCTGGGGATCAAACCTGCAACGGAGGTATGTGCCCTTGACCAGGAATCAAATCCTTGATCTTTCAGTCTTTGGGCCAATGCTCTAACCACTGAGAAAACCAGCCAGGCTAGTAATGTACTGATTTAAAATCAAGCTGGGAATTAGGGCCAGCTGCATTACTGTTTTGTGTAGAGCTGCTCTTCCTGCTGTGGCATCTTCAAGGCTATTTCCTTTTACCACCTGTGAGTTTCCATTCTGGTGGCCCCTTCAGTGTACTACTGCAAGCTCTTTAGGTATTGTAATGGCCTGTAATAATTTTAGTACAGAGGTCCATTTTTATCACCTTACTTCTAGCCATCAGCAAGCCCTATTCCTTTCAGATAACCCCATGGGCATGGAATAGAGTACATGCATATTTAGAATCAGCATATAAAGTCAGGGTTTTATTTCCTCCTAATTCCAGGGTTCGAGTCAATGCTACGAGTTCAATTTGTACAGAAGACCCAGGGGTAAGATCTCCTGGTGTTGAGCAAGGATATCACTGCATACCTTGCCCTCCTAAACTCCACTGGTTATAAAGCTACTCCCATCAGTGAACAATATTTCTTCTGAGTTGTGGGAGGATATGAGTACCACATTTACGTATGTTGCCATTGAGGAGGAAACTGGTTTTGCAAGGCTTGTCAGGCCATAAAAACTGTGAACAATGCACTGCCCTGGAGGGGGAGGATTGGGGGGGGGCAGGGAGGTCATTATTGCTGGCCCCAGGACAGATCATCAGATGTGATCTGACACCTGGGGGCCTTCCTGCAGGGCCACAAGGGGGCAGGGGGCATATCTGCAAGACAAATACCACAGCAGGATATAAATAGACAGACTCTCTTTGTTTCTTCACTCTGATTTGGAAATTATTCCCAGAGTCCACTAGTGTTAATAAACGGGGTCCCTCCCTTTCTCTAGGAAGCCTGCTTGGTATTTCTTTGGTCTTTCCTGGAACTCCAAGAGATTCTGCTTTTTAAATATGTAAGTAAGTAGCCCGGATCCAGTTAATCTTTCAGACCAGGATATCAGCAAACTTTTGTATTTTCTTTTCTTTTCTTTTTTTCCATTTTATGACAGAACATTTGTAACATACACAGAAGTAGAGAAAATAGTATCATGGAAACTCAAATACCCATTTTCTAGCTATAACAATTGTCAACTATGGCCACTTTTCATTCACTATACCCCCATCTTGTTCCCTTTCCCATCCCACTGAATTATTTTCATGTGAGTTCCAAATACAGTTCATTAGTTATATTTTAAAACATTTAAATATTTTCTATGTCTTTAAAACATACAGAACATATTTTAAAAGCATATCTTTAAAAGCCAACATTAATTCCGTATCATCAAACATCCACTAAGTGTTCAAATTTCACTGATTGTGTTATTTTCCCCCAGATGATTTGTGTGAGTCAGTATCCAAACCAGGTTAACACATTCCATTTAGTTGATATATCTCTTAGTTCTCTTAATCTGTAAGCTTTCTCTCCCTTGGTTTTCCTTACAATTTACTTGATGAAACTTTGTTGTATAGAGTGTTCTACGTTCTGGATTATGCTGATTATATTCACCTGGGATAATCTTGTTTAGCATATTCCTCTACTCTCCAAATTTTTTGTCAAGTGGTTATTAGATCTAGAAGGCTTGCTTGGACTTAAATTTGATGTTTTGGATGAGAATATTTCATAGGTAACATAATGTGCTTCCATCAGATGCACTTAGTATTCTGTTTTCTCTCTTTATGTGATGTCAATAGCCATTGATAATCATTTATTAGATCCATTATTACTTTAGAGTTTTTACTAATTGATAATATGTTCATTCAGTCATTTCATCTTCATTTATTAATAGCAGTTCTATTGAGAGGACTTTCCCATAACAGCTATTTCTTTAGTCTAAATTGTGGTTCAGATTGGAAAGGCAGGTTAAGTTCTTAGAATTTTTTTTCTCTTTCTTTATTAGTTTTCATTCTAATGTTAAACTTATTGGGATTTTCATATCATAAGGTATATAAATGTCAAATCACAATATTGTATACTTGAAACTAATATAAAGTTGAATGTCAATTGTACTTTACAGGTTGATGAGGGAAAAGGGAGGACCTATGTAATACTTTCAATAATAAAGATTTTAAAAAATAATAACAATAATTTCAAAAAAAATAAAATAGAAGAATGATCTAGAAATAATGTTTAATTCAATAACAAGGAGACTATAGTATCTAAATTGTGGTTTCTAAATATCACTTCCTGCTAACGGGAATCAGAATCACTCCTTGGAGAGATGGCTGATTACAGGTTTGGGGCAGATTATTCACAAAGTGAACACAAATTACTTTGTTATACTATAAAACAAAGAAGTTATCAAAGATTATTTGGCTTATGTCAAAAGGTCAGAACCTAATCTGAAGAGATTCTACTCATCAAAGATGGAATAATTTGAGTATCAGCAAACTCTTTCTGTAAAGGACAAGATAGTAAATGCTTTAGTCTTTGCAGACCACGTTAACTCAGAGGCTTTAGTTTGCTGACCTCTGTCTCAGCACTTCAAGTGTGACTGAAGATAATGTTCTAAAGATCAAATACTATTCATTCAAAAACATTTTTGAGTTTCTGTAAGATAATTGGTACTATATTTACCTAAGATACTTAGCAGATATTCAATTCTATATTGTTGCATAGTAATCTTTCCCAAAATTTAGTGACTTAAAATAACAAACATTTTTATTATCTCTCTTGATTTTGTGGATCAGTCAGTAGAGCAGGGCTGGATTCCAGGAAAGCCTCAGCTGGATAATTCCTCAGTTTCATTTATTGTTGGCTGGTATAAATTGGGCATATTGGGCTGAAAGCTGAGCTGGCTTAAAGCGTTCACGATGGCTTCACTCTTGTGCATGGGACTGTGCCAAAATGCTTGGAAGGCTAGAAATGCATGGACTCTTCCCCCTCCCCATGTAGTCTCAGAGTTTCTGTGTGGCCTCTCCAGGTGGGTAGTTGGGATTCTACATGGAAACTGGGGGTTCTGAAAAAGAGTAATGCAGAAGTTGTCATTTTTCTTAAATACTAGGTTAGAAACTCTTACAATAGCACTTCTTCCATACCAAAAAGTAAAACAAATCACAGACCAGTACAGCTAGAATGGGAAGGAAATTAGACAACACATCTCAATGGGAGGAATGTTAAAGAATTGTGGTTATATTTAATCTGACATAGACTGCTATCAGGTCACAAATATTTATGTTTCACCCTCTTCCCATGACTTACAAAGTCTCCTCTTGCCAGGGTTCTTGTTCCAGCATTAAGAAGGGTTCAGAAATCTGGAGAAGGCTGTGCATAGATTAAATAGGAGTCCAGAGATGAAATATAATTTTGAAAGGCATTTGGGGTCAGAGGAGCCTAGTTTAAAGGAAACTAAGTTCTAAGTCAGCCGTGGGCAAACTACGGCCCGCAGGCCAGATCTGGCCATTTGAAATGAATAAAACTAAAAAAAAAAAAAAAAAGACCGTACCCTTTTATGTAATGATGTTTACTTTGAATTTATATTAGTTCACACAAACACTCCATCCATGCTTTTGTTCCGGCCCTCTGGTCCAGTTTAAGAATCCATTGTGGCCCTTGAGTCAAAAAGTTTGCCCACCCCTGAAGTTCTCAGTTCTCCTGTCTCAGGACCCCATGCTTTTTATTAACACAATTTGTCCTGAGGTGAGGCAGAGATATACACTTCAAAGGGTCAGGGTTTCCTCTACAGAGGCTTGTCAGAATGGAAGAATTAGCCTATGGCTGTTCAGGTGTTTGGCCAGTAGGAGGCAATAACATGTAGCTTAAGATGCCCTGAGCTATCTGGGAGCAAACAATCAATTTAATGTATCCAATTCAGGTTTGGGAAATGCCATCAGCCATTCCCAGATTCAATCCTGCTGTCATGCTGGAACTGGCTTCCGGCACCTCTAAGTTTATTACCTTCTATTTCAGAAAATCACATACAAATCAAGTCCAAGTGTAAAGGAAGCTTCTTCAGTGTAGTTCCACATGTGTATGGTTTCTCTCACTCTAAAAACTTGAGAGCTAAAGATACAAGGTACTTATCTTTCAAACACCCAACATACAATGGTGAGTCAGTCAAAGAACATTGCAATAGACACTTACAAGGCATTGGGGAAGGGGGATGTAACAGTCATTGGTGGGTTGAAATGCTGAAATCCAGCTGGGCACGTGTTGTCACCTCTTTGATTAGGGCTTAACTCCTCCTTCCAGAAAGCGATGATCTTTAGATCTTGGCTTCACCCTGTGGATTCTGTTTCTACCTTATGAGCCAGCCTTTGTTTTTCTGTAGGAAAAAATCTAGATTTACAGATGAGTATATTTGGGTCAGCTTCTGCTTATAGTACATGACAGGTCCAAAGGCTTGGTTTTATGTTGTGCTGACTCTATATCTTTTAGTTGGAGGCATTATAATACCTTTAAAAATGTCATAGCTTCTTGTATTAAATTATACTTTACTTCAGTGGTCAAAAGCCACACCTGAACTTCTTTCTGAAAAAGTTATTCTATTTATTCAGCTGACACAGAGGATGTTCTGTGAAAATACTGTTAACATCTGAAAAAAAAGTTTGATCTTGTTTGTGTAATATGTTAGAGGTCTTCTTCTATGGAAGATAGTTTTTAAGAGTCATACCTTAAGATTCAAGATAGAAGTAAAGAAAATGCTTCTATGCCCCCACAATCCTGGGACACAAAACAAGAACACTTCTATTTGGTTTTTGGGTGAATACGAGTTTCTCTACAGAAAATGGAGGACATTGATGCAGCATTCTCAATTCCACAATTTTCCTTAAAACTCTTTTTTCATATATGTATAGGCTGTTTATATGTAACTGGAGATGAGGAATAGGTATTTTTAGCAAACCTCTGTGTGAGCAATGCTATACTAAAGGATCTAAGGGTGCTTCTTATATCAATATAGAGATCTTGAGGGTGTTTATTGTTTATTGTTCTTGGCTGACTTTTTAGGCTTTATCTTACCTGACTTTCTAGGATCACCAAAACTGCCTCCTTCTACACCTCATTACATATGCTAACATGTTATTGTACTTCATCAACTATTATATTATTATAATTGAGGTTACTCTAGCAAAACATAGATTGTAATATATTTAATTATTGCCTTCCAATTGCAGAGGGAAGCTATAATACATTGAGCAAATATATCATGATACAAAAATGTATCATGAATTGTTCTAGGGTCATGCATATATAAAATCATAAAACATACTTTCAAAAGTCTTATTAGATATGTACTTATATTTCCCCTTTATTAATAAAAATAATATTTGAAAATGTTACCTAATTACTCAAGGTCACATGACTCCTGATTACCAGAGTTAAGTTTTTTTCTCTTTCCTATATTAGCTTATATAGTGTCAAGTGACAAAAGATAGACTTTATGTGACATTGATTTTATGTGATACAATGTGGCTTAGATACTTAAGTTTTCTATTTCCAAAGCAAAAGTCCTCTGCATTATACCATATTCATTTGTAGGATTTGCATTTTTTTAAATTTAAATTATTTATTGTTGAAAGTATTACTTAAGTCTCCTTTTTCCCCCCATTGATCTCTCCCTGGCCACCCCCACCCCCCAGAACGTGTCCTCCTCCCTCCCCCTCTGTCTGTGTCCATTGGTTTTGCTCATATGCAGCATACAAGTCCTTTGGTTAATCTCTTACCCACTCAACAGGCCCCCCCCCTTCCCTCATAGGTTGGACAGTCTGTTCGATGCTTCTATGACTCTGGTTCTATTTTGGTTCCTCAGTTTATGTTGTTCATTATATTCCACAAATGAGTGAGATCATGTGATATTTATCTTTCTCCAACTGGCTTATTTTGCTTAGCATAATGCTCTCCAGTTCCATCCATGCTGTTGCAAATGGTAAGAATTCCTTGCATTTTTTGATGTTTAATTAGCTATGCAACTGAAAATTCATTTCAG
The DNA here is from genome assembly GCF_000147115.1 of Myotis lucifugus. Lineage (NCBI taxonomy): Eukaryota > Metazoa > Chordata > Mammalia > Chiroptera > Vespertilionidae > Myotis > Myotis lucifugus. The sequence continues at coordinate 100,094 of NW_005872058.1, forward strand.
AATATAGCAATAGCAAAGATAGTTGTTAACTGTGCAAGAATAAGAGACAATGACACAAAAGTGATGGCAATTTGCAGGATACTGGCTAAAGGTATTGGTTTTCTTCTGTTGCTGAATATGAGTTCAATTCTCAGGACATACGTAAAGAGAGAACTAAAATTTATTGATAATTTACCAAGGCACAGACACTGTGCTACGTGTTTCATGTTTACTGGAGGAAGGAATTTCTTCATTGAGCTCTAATAGAATATATATTTCTTAAACATGAAGGAAAACATATTTTTAAAGCATGACAAATTATTTCTATGAAGATTGCATGTGCTAGTTCTCTTGAAAGGCCATATTAAGAATGATATTTTGCTGACTTTACATTAAAATAGCAGAAAACATGTGTGGAGAATTAAGGTTATGTTTCATTGAACATATCAGTAAGAGTTCAATAGAAGAAAATATAGAAGTCAACAATTTTATTTTTGTATAATTCATGATATATTTAAATCAATATATTGGATATATTTTCTGTGTTTCTTGATATTTGGGGAGCAAAGCATAGAAAAAAGCCTACTGTTAGAGTTACTTAATTAGAAAAATACAATTCAAGATATAGTTGAAATAAAAGAAAATAATGTTTAATGAGACTATGTCAGAATGGCTAACAGAAAGAAAAGTATGAAAGGGAAAATGCATTCCATTAAGTCCAAAAAAGAAAAAAGTTATTAAAAAGATCATTTATAGAGAGTCTTAAAAGCTAAAAGTGTCAGCTTAGCAACAAATCTGACGCTATACCAGGTACCCCAAACATTGTGTGTACAAAATGAGTATCTGTTGTTAGATAGAGGTGTTTCTAAGATATCATTTAAGCAAATTATTATATTAAAAAAACAACAACAATGCCTTACAATGTCTTACAAATCAGAGAAAAGTAAGGTCTCTTCTCTTTAAAGCAGTGGTTCTCAACCTTCCTAATGTCGTGACACTTTAATACAGTTTCTCATGTTGTGGTGACCCCCAACCATAAAATTATTTTCTTTGCTACTTCATAACTGTAATTTTGCTATTGTTAATGAATCATAATGTAAATATCTGATATGCAGGATGTATTTTCATTGTTACAAATTGAACATAATTAAAGCATAGTGATTAATCACAAAAACAATATGTAATTATATATTCAATATGTGTTTTCTGATGGTCTTAGGCGACCCCTGTGAAAGGGTCATTCGACTCCCAAAGGGGTCGCGACCCACAGGTTGAGAACCTCTGCTTTAAAGCAATAGATGACTCTCATTATTTGAGCTTACAACTCATACTCTAAAACTCTGACAAAAAATAGGTTCTTTATTTTTCAAAAGACGAAGCACCATAAGTCAGGAAATAAACGATATTTTGCAAAAGGGTTATCATTCAAGCAATGGAAAAATGCCCGTGGAACTTTAAAATAGTAACAATGGTAGGAAATTTAGGTGGGAGTAGACTTTGCCTGTTGGTCAAATATTTTTAGTATAATGTAGAGATATCTATCTAATAATGGTGATAAAGAGAAGAGGACATATTTAAGGCATTTGATTATAATATTTAAAAACCAGAATAAACCTAGGAATTATAAAACTATTAAAAAATAATTAGCAACATTTACAATTATTTTTTTAAACCTTGATTTAAAAAAATATAAAGTGATATAGATCGTGTGTGTGTGTGTTCCAATAAAACTTTATTTGTAAAAGTAGGTGGCAGACTGAATTTGGCTCACAGACTATGGTTTGCCAACTCCTGAGAAAGCACACAAGCAATGATTATTTATTATATCAACAATACTTTTTGGTAAAGTGAAAGCATATATTGGGATTCTAAGATTATATTCTGGCTTGGAGTAAAATGGGGAAATATTCTATATTTATTACATTTATTACAAAATAATTTGCTAATTGCTTGTTCTGTACTAAGCAATGTCTTATGTAATTGTGGAGGATAATAATTATCCTTTCCAGTATTGGTAAAGAGGCCAGTTATAGCACAATTCACTTAAGAAGTCACTTAAAAAATGTTTATTATGTTTTTATTTCAGTTTCAAATTAACCAAATATTTCTTTTAAGAGATGTAAGAAACTCAAAGTAAAAATTAGTAATTTT
>NW_005872058.1:110741-127705 GCF_000147115.1 Myotis lucifugus
CCTCTGCCAACCTCCTGCGGCTCCTCCCTGCCAGCTGGCCCAGCCCTGATTGGGCCCTGATTGGGGCTGGGCTGGCCGGACCCCACCCATGCAATAATTTGTGCACTGGGCCTCTAGTATTCCTAGAAGTGGGATCAGGGGATCAAATGGGAGTTCCATTTTTAATTTTTTGAGGAAACTCCATACTGTTTCCACAGTGGCTGCACCAGTCTGCATTCCCACCAGCAGTGCATGAGGGTCCCTTTTTCTCTGCATCCACGCCAGTACTTGTCATTTGTTGATTTGTTGATGATAGCCATTCTGACAGGTGTGAGATGGTACCACATTGTCATTTTGATTTGCATCTCTCAGATGATTAGTGACTTTGAACATGTTTTCATATGTCTCTTGGCCTTCCTTATGTCCTCTTTCGAAAAGTATCTATTTAGATCTGTTGCCCATTTTTTGATTGGGTTGTTGATCTTCCTTTTGTTAAGTTGTATGAGTTCCCTGTAAATGTTGGAGATTAAACCCTTATTGGTGATAACATTGGCAAATATGTTCTTCCATGCAGTGGGCTTTCTTGTTGTTTTGTTGATGGTTTCTTTTGCTGTACAGAGCTTTTTATTTTATTCTAGCCTTTAATTACCCATAACTCATTAAATTATATCACTTTATCTCTTGCCTTTGTTCCACCCATTGTTTTTTGTTTGTTTGTTTGTTTTTTTCTGTGTAATGTTCTATTTACCACAGGAAGGCAAGATATATCAGAAGAGAAATTGTATTTAATCCAAAAAACTCTGCTAAGGTGTGATTTTAACATGGGAATTTTTTGTGGAAACAAAGGTTCAGTATTTTTTATTTAAAATTTGTTTAATTTTTATTCAAATCCATGGCAATAGTCAAATTAAGCATAGCCATCTCCCTTTTTTCTGTACCTACTATGGGTCTTTATTCTGACACCAAGGCTGTTGCCTTTCAGGGACCTAAAAGTGAATTGTCACTGCTGATCTTCAACTTTGCTACAGACAATCTGATTCATATATCAAGTGATAAACATGCTTACAACCAACAGACATGGTTTTCTGATAAAGTTATTCACTCAAATCTGACAGAGATGAGAAATGTTTTCCATCAGAACAAAACAAAGATGTAGTACTATTCCCTTTGTGAAGACTACCTGTAGCTTATGGAGTTTTGACATTTATGAAAATAAAACTAGGAACTTTTGAAGGTTTTTAAATAACTCCTACAAGGTTGCTTGCTGTTTGCAAACCCTTCAGAATTCAAAATGATCAGATCATGCAGGGACTTGCTGCTGTAAATCAATGAAAGAAAACAGAAGTTAAAAACCGAGAAGACATGAAATACTTCTTCCTAATACTGCCTCCACAATCTTTCATTTCCAAACGAGTTCATTACACTATATTATATTGTTAGGAATACTGTGACCTGGTCTAATAAAACTGGTAAATTTATCTACAGTAACACACAAGATTGGGGAAAAGTAAAATATTCCAAGTGTTCATTCAACATATCATCTCTGCCTATAATATTCATTATCTTCATTAATCCATTTTTATATCAAGCTTCCTTTGTATGTACTTATAGCCTTGTATTATAGATGTAGCAAGAGAAGCCTGTACAAATATTCTCTCTCAGAAACTTCAATAGAAGGTATAAAAGACCTAAGTCTAATATTTTCTCCCTATTATTATTAAACTATGCTGTAATAAATAAATTTAAATATGTCACTACAAAATAAATTTTAAAAGCATGTGGGAAAAAAGGAATCCTTAGTTTATATCAGGTTACTAATGCAGATTTAAATGAAAACCCCACGGTTTTGCCTCAATATATATAATTTTCCCTTCTTCCCAAAGTTAGTGCCAGTGCCAGACAATACTTGATACTTATGGCACCAATTCTACCTTTAAGCCATTAGTAAGAATTCATCTTTTAATATTTTCTGGTATCAAATAATATGGCAATATGTCTACATGTATTTAGAGTATAATTGTAAAATTTCAGTTTATGAATAATAGATAGCCAAAATATGCAGAGTATAAAGTTATGCAAAAGAGTTGAATAAATGTTATCAGAATGTATTAACATTTTATATCATGTGTGATATTTAAGAGTTTAGAAAATTCCTGTAAATATTCTCTCTCTCCTCTGCTTCAAATAGATGGTTTATTATTCCACCTACCTTCAACTTTCCTGTAAATCCATGCCAATATCATTAAATCCCTCAACCTGACTGCGATTGAGCTATCTGCAATATAACAAGTAATATATAGCATATATAGTAAACTTTTTCAGTGTTGATTTTTTCCATTGATTTTAGAAAGAATGGCAAGGAAGGGGAGAGACAGAGAGGGAGAAACATCCATGTGAGAGAGACACTTCAACTGGTTGCCTCCCGCACTTGCCCCGACCAGGGCCAGGGATTGAGCCTGTTACTGAGGTACGTGCCCTTCCTTGACCAGAATTGAAACTGTGACCCTTCAGTCTGAGAGCTGACATTCTAACCATTAAGCAATACTGGCTAGGACTATAGTAAACTTTTTAACCAAAAAATTTGGTGGTGCAGGAAAGGACTCTCTAGTAAATGTCTAGTAAATACATTAATATGTTTAGAAACAAGCTTTTTGGGCTTATTTCACATTTATTGATTGATTGATTGATTGATTGGGGTGACATTGGTTCATAACACCACACAGTTTTCAAGTGTACAACTCAACAAAATATCACCTGCACACTGAAGAATGTGTCCATTGCTCCAAAGTTTCTATCCACCCCCATATCCACCTAGCCCTGAATCCCCTTCCCGCTGGCTATCACCACACTGTTGTCTATGTCTATGTCTTACGTATATCTGGTGTTTTTTGTTGTTGTTTTTTTTGCTAATCTCTTCACCTTATTTAATCCAGTCTCCCCTCTTACCTCCTCTCTGACAGCTGTCAGTCCATTCCATGTACCCATGCCTCTGTTTCTATTTTATTTTTCCTTTTATTTTGTTCAGTAGATTCCACATATAAGTGAGATGATATGATATTTGTCTTTCTCTGACTGCATTATTTTGCTTAGCATAATATTCTCCAGGTCTTTCCATGCTGTCACAAAGGGCAAGAGTTCCTTCTTTTTCAGAGCCATGTAGTATTCCAATGTTCAAATGGCCCTTGGGCTGTTTCTAGATCATGGCTATTGTAAATAATGCTGCAATGAACATAGGGGTGCATATATTCTTTATGACTGGTGTTTTGGGATTCTTAGAATATCTTCCTAGTGGGATAGCTGGGTGAAAAGGCAGTTTCATATTTAATTTTGTAAGGAACTCTATATTGTTTTCCACAGTGACTGTACCAGTCTGCATTCTGAACAGTGCACAAGGGTTCCCTCTTCCCTCAGCAGCACTTGTTTGTTGATTTATTAATGATAGCCATTCTGGCAGGTGTGAAGTGATATTTCAATGAAGATTAGAAGAACTCTAAAACTCTAAGCCAAATGTATTTTCAAAGATGGTCTCAAGAATGAAGGGATGTATTTTAGAGGTGAAAGCACAAATTATTATGTCTGTTTAAATGAGCCAGTTGTTAACCTGCAAATGCCCCAATTATTTATATAGTTTTTAAAAATTTTATTTTAAAATGTTATCTGAAATACTGAAAGGTAAATGTGTGATATATTTTCAGTTAGTACTTTTGTGATTGGGAAAAAATGTAAATGGCAAAGAAAGAGTAGCATATAAAATTTACATTTCCCATTGAGTGAAATTACTAAAATTTTAGGATGTTTTAAGACAGATTATTAGGGAAAAGATTACTAAAAAGTGGGGAAGTCTTATTTTTCAATATACAGGTTGCATAATGCATTTACTTTAATTTGTTGAAACAATATTGTGAGGCAACAGTATGTCCTTATATAAAATAAGAAATTGACAATAAAAGTTAAATAATTTGTCTCAGCCTGCAGCAAAATTTTATCAGGATAAATGCTATTGCTAAACGATAGTTATATCGCTTTTATTTTTTTAGACAATGGACATAAGTTTCTGTACAGTATTACTTTGACTTATAACTATCCCTAACAGTTTTTATAAATTCAAATCTCAGAAGATTTCATATGAAAGAGAAATGTTTCAAATAATTTTACAAATTAAGCCACACACTAAGTTTTGCTAAAATTGCTCATAATAGACTTTTACTTCCTGATATATTGGTAAATAGTCTGAATTACTTAATTTGAAACTCTACACAACAACAACTATATTTGAGGGAGATTTTTTTTTTAATGCACTGCTTGGGTCATAGGAAGTACCTATCCTATCTCTCACTATCAAAACACACCAGGGAATACTATGAAACAGTGAAAAAGAAGGATCTCTTACACTTTGAGATAGAAGGGAGGGACCTGGAGAGTATTACGGTAAAAGAAGCCAGTCAGAGGAAGATAAGTATCTCATTGATATGTGGAAACTGTCCATCCATGGATATTTCTTTGTATTCATAGGCTGTTTTCATATTTTTGCTGTTGTGAATAATGCTGCGATAAACATATAAGTACATATATCTATTTAATACCCTAATTTCAATTAATTTGGAAACATACTTAGAAATGGAATTTCTGTATATCATATGGTAATTGTATTTTTAATATTTTTAGGAACTTCCATATAGTTTTCCATAGAGGCTGCAACATTTTACATTTCCAGCAATTTTGTACAAGAATGCACATTTTTCCATATTCTTACTAACACTTATATTTTGCATTCTGATAATAGCAGTCCTAACAGATGTGAGGTGATATATCATTGTGGTTTTGATTTGTATTTTCCTGATGATCATAATTTTCATATACCTGTTGTCCATTTGTATGTCTTCTTTGGAGAAATGTTTATTTAATTCCTTTATCTATATTTCCATTGGGTTGTTTTATTTTATTTTTTGCTGTTGAGTTGTAAGAATTCTATTAATCTCTTATCAGACATATGGCTTGCACATAGTTTCTTCCATTCTGTCTGTTGTTTCCTTTATTGAACAGAATTTTTTTAGTTTGATATAGTCCCTCTTGTCTAATTTTTGTTGTTCTTGCTGCCTTTGCTTTTGGGTTCATATCCAAGAAATCATTGCCACAGCCAATGTCATGAGATTTCCCCCTATTTTTTCTTGTGGTTTTACAGTTTCAGGTCCTGTAATTAAATCTTTAATATATTTGGAATTGAATTTTTTGTATGCTGTAATATCAGAATTCAATTTTGTTTTTTCCATGTGGATATCGAGTTTTCTTAACATTTGTTAAAGAGATTGTCTTTTTTTCCCATTGTGTGTTCTTGGTACGCTTGTTGAAAATCAGCTGATCATCTATGCATGGAATTATATCTTGTCTCTATATTCTGTTACATTCATGTCTGTCTTTATGCCATTATCATACTATTTTAATGATCATACCTTTGAAATCAGAAAATGTGATGCCTTCCAGCTGTGTTTGACTTTCTTCTCTGGATTACTTTGGCTAATAGAGGTTTATTGTGATCCCACCTGAATTTTAAAATTTTTTTTTTATTTCTGTAAAAAATGCTATTGAAATTTTAATAATTATTTCATTGAATCTGTAAATTACTTTAGTTAGTATGGGCACTTAATAATATTAAATCTTACAATCCACGAACATCAGATATTTTACCATTTATTTTTTCTCCTTTAATTTCTTTTACCTATGATTTATAGTTTTCAGTGTTTAAGTTTTTCACCTCGGTGATTAATTTTATTCCTATGTATTCTATTATTTTTTATGCTATTGTAAAAGGGATTGTTTTCTCAATTTCCTTTTTGGATAGTTTGCTGTTAATGTATAAAAATGCAACTGATTTTTGCATGATGCTTTTGAATCCTGCAACTTTATTAAATTTAATAATTTTAATAGTGTTTTTGTATAATATTTAGTATTTTCTACAATTATAAGTATTTGAATGCCTCAAAGACATGTAACTTGATATCAGATAATCATTTGAGATAGAATATCTAAACATTATTATATTTTTTTCTTCATGAATTATTCAACCATAGTCATTTGTACATTTTGAAGTATATTTTTATTGCAGTGTGTGACTTAGGGCACGTATTGTGTTGTTTTTTTTCTATCTTACACTAGAAAAAAAACCTTTCCTAATTTTTATCTGCTGCCAGAAGCTAATTCCAGCATGTCATAAATGCAAGAAGTTTCATCAAAAGGTTGATGGAATCTTGAAGATTGCCTGCTGGAAATGGCTAAGGGCATTTCCACACACCTAAAGATTTGCATAAATGATTGCTTGCTGCCTGACAGCTGAGGGCATTTTAATCTACATGTTATTGCCTCCTACTGGCCAAACACCTGAACAGCCATAGGCAGTTCCCCCAATCTGACAATGGACTCTGTATACCAAACCTTGCGTTTGATGTATATCTACTTTGCCTTAGGACAATTTGTGTTAATAAAAAACAAGGGGTCCAGAGAGACAGGAGGACTTGATTTCTTTAGCTAAGTCTTTTCTGGCTCCCCAAAATGCCTTCCAAAATTATGTTTCATCTCTATACTCTTTAATAATTTACCACAGCCCTTCTCCAGATTCCTGAAACCCTTTCTAGATGCTGGATTAAGACCCCTGGCAATCTGCTTCATAATTTGTTATATTATGGTGCTACTAAGTATATTATATCATTAAAATGGTAGTCTTCTTAAATCTCTATATATATTTTATTATGGTTTCATATTTTGAGAACATTCACACAAAATTATTTCAATTCCCAGATGATAGTCTCCAAATAAAGAGACTCATATGCATGCCAAAGTCATATCAAAAGGTAGTCTAGTTCTCCCCCTCTTAACCCTTGCTTGGCCTTGTGCTTCCCTTGACCAATGGAGTGCAGAAGAAGTGATCACATGTATCACTCAAGCCCAGAACCATTAGTTCTGTGCCTTTCCTGAAGGCCAGAACTACAACCGAAGACTGTAAGTTAAAACTAAAAGAGCAGAGAGGAAATTGTTTTTGAAGCTGGAGAAAGGGAAAACTCTTTTAGGTACTAGTGGAACAGTTAGTAAAACTATGATAGAGACAGGGGATATAGAATGTACCTGACATCTTATGGATTTGGGAACGATGACTTCTGGTCAGTAATTATGAAGTGCTAACTAGATTTTTATACCTACCGATAATAAGGTATCACAAAATATAATTAAATTGAAGAAGAAAATGCTAATTTCCAAGCAAAATGTAGTGAAAATATTTTCATCTTAGGACTTGTTTGGTTAGGAAATAACATTCTTATTCCATGTGTTATCTTCCTGCAAATGTTCCTTAAAATAAGAATGACCTTAGGGCAAAGATTAAATTCAGTGCTGCTAGTGGAACATATCCTTAGGATGAGAATCAAATCCAGTATGTTGTTCTAAGCTCTTCTGATTATTTCTCTGTAAAATTGAATATAGTACCTTTCAGACCCTAATAATTAGGTTAAATAAATTATAAAACTTTTATGATTTTGTTGGTTAGCTCTCTGGTTTACAGTTAAAATATAATGGGATTTTTTTTCACAATGGTGTTTGAGTAACATATTACTATTATAAAAGAGAGTTTTATAACTTGATAAGTAAAAGTAGAGTTTTATAATTTGGTAAGTAGAACATTGTTTTATGAGCTATGTCTGCTTGGACTGAAAAGGGCAGATGTAATCCAAGATAAAAGGATGTTAATTTTAGTAAATGGTTTAACTTTGGAAGCAGATGACTTCTGGTTGAGTTTCAGGGTCTGATTTCCCTTGATTTTGTACTGGCCTTTTGTCTTACCTTGATTGGTAGATTGTGGCAATAGTGATATTCAACATTCTGCCACTTTCAGTTTCACATCTTCAGAGTATTAGCAGCTTCCACTTTGTTTCTGAGTGATTGGAGGACCTTAATGGAGAATCTGAAGGATCAGAAGCAATATTGGATTTCTCAGTGCCAGTTGAGCTCCCAACTGAGACAAGCACATGAGTAACCTCAGCTAAATCAGTTGTGACCAGTCAACTCACAGCATTGTGGGAAATTACATCATTGTTCCTTTAAGCCCATATGTCTGTGGGTGCTTTATTATACAGAGATTGATAACTAAAACAAACTAGAACAAAAATGAAATGTTTCTTTTTTGTGAAGTATTATGAGTTTTCTTTTACTTCATTTTTTTCCTTGCAATTTTTCCCCTCCTCATAATTTTCTTCTTTCTTCCACCATTATTCTTTTCCCATTCTTTGTGTCTTTCCTTCCTTTCTTCTCCCCTCTCTCCCTTCCTCTTTCCCTTCCTTTTTTCCTTCTTTTCTTCATTCATTTTTCCTCTTTTTTTCCATTTTACTCTATAATGTTTTTTGAACCTTCGATGCCATAAGTCTAGACTGATATTGTCATTAACAGGAGGATTTTAAAATCCACAAACACACACATACACACACATATATTGAATGACAAGGACTCTTTCCTTGGTTAAATTTTAGTCAAGAACCCTCTTCTTGACTGGGCCTCAGTCTTGGCTTACTCTTTGCCTGCAGAGCCCAATTTTAGTAAAGAATCTGGCTAAGCCTTTTATTGAGAATTCCCTCTACTTTTAATATCAATAAAGTTCCTTGTCGTTTACTCTTGGTAGCTAAACACTGACACTACATTTATTAATAATTCTGTTAAGCTTATTTAGCAAGAGTCTCCCTACTACTCAATATCATTTCCTTTAGCAATTTTCTATTCATTGACCACCTCATATTGCTCTTTGGCCATAGATCCTAACTGCCTTTAATATATTCAGCATTGAGTTCTATCTCTTGTTCTTATTGCAGTAGTTTCCCTTGACATTTATAACAAGAATTTGATTCAATTGTATATTTTCACTAGAGGCTCAGTCCATGAAAATTTGTGCACTGGGGGGTAAGTCCCTCAGCCTGCCCTTCCCCCTCTCACAGTCCGGAAGCCCTTAGAGCAGCGGTTCTCAACCTGTGGGTCGCGACCCCTTTGGCGGTCAAATGACCCTTTCACAGGGGTCGCCTAAGACCATCCTGCATATTAGATATTTACATTACGATTCATAGCAGTAGCAACATTACAGTTTGGAAGTAGCAACAAAAATAATTTTATGGTTGGGTCACAACATGAGGAACTGTATTTAAAGGGCCAGGAGGCTGAGAACCACGGCCTTAGAGGATGTTCTACTGATAGCTTAGCCCCACTCCCCATGGGCCTAAGCTGCAGTCTGGCCTCCCTCTGTGGGAAGCAACCTGGCCGATCAGGGGAAGGTGCCGCCCCTGTCACCCCACCGCTGCTGCTGCCTCTGGCCTTCCTCTGCAGGAGGCGACCAGGCAGATTAGGGGAAGGCACCACCCCCATCACTCCACTGCTACTGCCACTGCTGGTTGCTGCAGCTGCCGGCCCTCCTTAGCCCTTGTAGCCACTGCGTCTTTGTCTGGAAGGACATCTGGTCGATGTCCAGTCTAATTAGCATATTACTCTTTTATTAGTATAGATTTGAAGGAGAATATTTTATTATTTTAATGTATAGAAAATTCAAGTGTACATTTAACTCAGTTTGGTGGCAAGTTACTTTAGCGTTTTTTTCTAATGTGAGCCACAGATTTTGGTGCCACATGTTGCATCTTCAATAATGGCAGATCTTATCATATCTGTCTTTGTCACGAACCCTGAGAGCTTCCCACAGCTAAGCCTGAGATTCTCTGTATTCTGAATTAACCTGTGTGAATGTGGTGGTGGTACAGGTCTTCCTGTGGCCTAGATGTCCCAATTATGCCCCAATTAATTAATTATCTGTCTAGACTTAGTGGGACAAACGCAGGTGACCAGGAGTCAGCAATAACGGCCTATCCTCTGGTACTTCAATGTCTAGACAGCTGAGCCAAACCAGAACACATAAACACACAAGACAGAATTAGTATGCAATCACACAAGGTTTATTTACCTATTCCTAGTGGGTCCTAGGCTCCAGCAAAGGCCACCCGGCGATGCACACCGAAAGACGGACGACGAAGATGGAGACAGACAGGCGCCCGCAGTTGGTTCAGGCTCACACAGCAGAGCAGTCAATCAGGGGCTCGTCTCACGGAGTGACGTGGAGTCCTCCTCTCTTCAGGCAGGAGACGTCAACTGAAGAATAATCTGATGCTTATATAGCCCGTGTTAAACAACTTGTGTCTTATCAGTGTGGGCCAGACGGTGTGCCTTGTGCTAGGAGCAGGGTGTTTACGCTTTAAAGGCTTAGGGCGTTTAGATCAAGATAGTGGGGCGTTCACCACATTTTGGAAGTTACAGAGTATTGGGGTCTTCACACAGCAAACATTTCACACAATAATTACTTCCACACATTAGAGGGGTTTCCTTATGACCACGACATTATTAGAACACTGGATGTCCCAGCCTGGCCTTCCCCTCAACAGCAGGTGCCAGAGCCATCTTCTTCCCTTAGCCTTCTTTTCTTTCAACATCTTGTTTGTGTGTGAATGTGTATGTGTGTGTGTATTCTAACACATAGATTATTTATTTAGAAATTTAAAAAAATTCTGATTTTTTTAAGATTTCTATTTTTAATATTTAAAATCAACAATTTGCTTCATTTAATTCTATTGATCTCATTTTTCTTAATGCTTTGTGTTTTATATATTTAGAAATTTCTGTATATTTGTTTCTTTTTAAATTCTATGTATTAATTTTCTGAAAGGTGATAAATTATAAATTAGTTCTTTGAATCAACATTGCAATCCCCTATCTCTTTCTCTTTCTACACATACAGTGAGTATTTATTTTTAATTAATAAATAACATCATTTTAATTTTATATTTAAATATTATTCTTAGAATTATTTATGGTCCAGATGTCTCCTGTAGTGTTAAACCAGGCTTGCATAATTTTTTGTTACATTCTTGATATAACTTGAAGGTAGATTATTCATATTTACATATGCTAATTAAAATGAAAAATACAACTTTCTGTAACATTTTATAAAATATAGCAATGCTGGCATATTTTCTACATAATGCCTGCAAGTTTTCACTAAGGAAAACTTTGTGATGTATTTGAATTTTCTCTTCTAGGTAACAGTCACCCCACTGCTGCTGCTGCCTCTGGCCTCCCACAGCAGGAGGCGAACAGGCCAATCAGGGGAAGATGCCGCCCCCATCACCCTGCTGCTGCTGTCACTGCTGGCTGCAGTGTAAATGTATTTCATACAGTGTGAATTTTAAACCAAAGTTGGTGTACTCATGGTTCATAATTTATATTTTCCTTTTTAGTTACTTAGAGTCAAAGAGAATGTTTTCTTGTATTGAAGGAGGATAACTATTTATGATAACTTGTATTTACTATAATAGATAGAGAATTTTAAATTATGCTATCTTGAACAATGCTATTGTATTATAATATACATTTACTATAGTATTCAGGGGAATATTAATGACACAAGCATTATGGATAATTTTCTAAAACTGACTTAAGTTCCTTATTGTTTATTATATGAGGAAAATTCACATTGTCATTCTTTCTTTAATTACATTAGCTCTTTTATAAAAATATGCAACAAGTTCATCCCAAAAACACTGGATGAGAGATACTTTGACTTTCTAAAAATACTGAGAAGAAGAGTAATTTAGAAAAAAAAAGTATCAAAATCTAAAACATTCTCAAGGATCTGAGCTAAATCCAGAAATGGCACACATGTTATGTAGCTATGGTTTTATTTTTGTCTATATGCTGAGCTGAAAATGAAAATGTATGCCAATAAACTACTGAATAGAACACACACTAAAATTCCTTTAGGCTGCTGTTATACTATAATCAATGCCCACAACTCAAAATACATTATAATATGCTTGGAAAATTCTTCCTATCAAAGACTATGTTTTAGAGTGATACATTTTTTTTGTAATTTTAAAAAATTCCTATGCCTCATATTTGGATATAGCAAAAAAAATGACAAAATTAGTTTTAGGACTTAAATATATAAAAAGCAAAATGAACAGAAGGTACATGTTATTTTTCTTTCAAAAGGTAAATTTTTGTAAGAGGACGTGAATACATCTGGAGGTAACCTAATATGCATTTTATTTTTCACAAAATTCCCAATAAATTAAATTATACCACTCTCCTCTGCTATGTCACTAAGTTCTTAATGCAATAAAGCACATTTTCCTGTGCAAACCTGTAGGACAAATATCTGATACTTTAGGCATTAAATTTATAATTTTATTAACTAATTAAAATGAATGATTATGATAGTAAATAGTGACTTTTATTTATTTACAAATTTTATGTTATTTAGTAAAATTGACATTTGTCAGCTGTTATCACATGAGAGTAGGGAAAAAAATCCATGTACAAAATTCATTCATAAAGGTCTTCTAAAATTGTACATTTTAAAGATGGAAATACATGTTTCTTCTCAATGAAGATATCAGACAATGTGTAGACTTCCTGAATTTAGAAGGCCATTTGTTACATGACAAATACAATATGTTGAAAATCTAATTTTCAAAGGCATTAACTTACAAATTATTTTTTCTTTATTTGGTTTTATTTTAACTGACCATTATATGTCTTAATACCATTTTATTGTTATGATTAAATCCTGAATCAACAATTATGGTAGTCTTTGATAGATGTTCTTTAATTTTTGTGAATATTGGAAGATTGGAAAATATATCCAGCTATAACTTGCCTCTATGCATATTTTTATATAATTAAGCATTAAGTAATTACAATAAAATATTAATTAAATTAAACACATGTGCTTTGGGAAAATCATTTTCTATACCAATCTTGAAAAGTGAATCTGAGGGACAATTTCTCCTATCTTGTAGTAGCAAAATAAATACAACTATCTACAGTAATTCTAAAATATAGTAGGCAATTTGTGTGTGGATGTGACTAAATTATGTTTTTACATTAAAAATTTTTGAAACAATCTCAAAGTTAATATATGTGACAACTGCATTACAATAACCTTTTTGTATCTGAATCACCTTTAAATAAGTTGCTGACATGATGCCAAATCATTCACAAAAACATTTTTGTGTATACTTCTTACTAACAATCTTACCACAATTTAAACATGAAGACAAAGAATTAATGTGGATATATCACTACCTTTTAATCTTGAAAACATTCAAATTTCTTCAATTATTCTAGTAATATCCATGAAAAGAAAAAATACATTTCTGAATTATACACATGTATCTATGTCATTTTAGTTTAATGGAATAGTCCCAGATTTTCCTTGACCTTCATGACAGAGACACATGGGAATATAGAAAGCCAGTTGTTTTGTATAATGCCCTTCACTTTTGGATTCTCAGTTATTTCATCATAATGAGAATCAGATAAACACCTTTGCCAGGTATAACAATGATGAGAATCTCTGTCCTTCCCATTCAATCCTATAAGGCTACACCATTCCAATTTGTCTCACTACTTATTTATTGATTTCAATTTTGGGCATTTGATTAAATGACACCTACTAGTATTATTCATTTAAAAGTTACTCTTTTTTCCTTTTATTTTTGTATATACAAGTACTTGGGTTGCTGATATCCTGAGACTTTATCAAACTTTCTATTTATTCACTAATTTATATTAGTATAGACTTATGAATTCTTTATATAATGGGGTATAACCCATTAGTATTATTTTGACATCAAATTTTCACAGTGAGCATCTCTTTAAATTGACTTCTGTATCCTTTGGCATATACACAGCGTTCTTTGGGTTCTTCTTTATTTTCTGGCCAAGAAAATACCTCAGTCTCATTTTGTACTTTTCTTGCCTCAGTCCTAGAATGCATTATTTTTGTAAGGAGTCCTGCATTATTTTAATGGAGAACAGAGTATAGAAAGTAAGATTGTGGTGCTAGGCATTTTGATTGTTACTAGTGTGTTACTACTCCCAGGAACATTGCAGGGGACAGAGGTAGGAATATATAAACACACATATGCATATGTACATATTCACATTTATTTCTACATCTTGATATGTTGAAATCTTTGAGTTTACAATGATACCTCCAACTTGTATTCAACAACATAGGATTTATTTCCGTTTTTTTCATTTCCCACCCACTTCTTTCTTGCCTTCTCTTCTCGTACTTTTTAGGCTCTACAACCCAATAATGGAATGTACTCCTAATATGATGTTCTCCTTACCTCCACTGGTGCTCTGACTCCTTAGTCTGAGCTACTAGCCAACTGTGAATATCCCTTACTCCTCTTGTGTATTATGTCCTGAGTCAGACATAATCTTCCCAACAAGAAGGAGGCTTCTTTTTTTTTTTTTTTTAAATATATTTTATTGATTTCTTACAGAGAGGAAGGGAGAGGGACAGAGAGTCAGAAACATCGATGAGAAAGAAACATCGATCAGCTGCCTCCTGCACATCTCCCACTGGGGATGTGCCCGCAACCCAGGTACATGCCCTTGACCGGAATCAAACCTGGGACCTTTCAGTCCGCAGGCCGACGCTCTATCCACTGAGCCAAACCGGCTTCGGCAAGAAGGAGGCTTCTTATCCTGCTCTAGCCCAACACTCTGGGTGAGGCAGCTGCTGCCACCTCGCCATCTCCCTTGCTCAAGGCTGACTTATTGGCTAATCTTGTTCTGGCACTAGCCCTTGCTGGGCTGTCTTTTTCATTTGAACACCATCTTCACTATACTTGGGTTCTGATTCCAGATTGTGGATCAGGTTTAATTTTTACCCAACACACACAAAAAAACTGCCTGTTCGGCCCTACCTACTGGTTTGTGAATTGGAGTGTTTAGGAAAGGAAAGAGAAGAGACAAAGAAAGAGCTATAGTTTATTTTGATATGTTGCATCTCATGATACAATAACAAAATCCACAGATTGAGCCAAATTTTAAATCTCACAAAACAAAAAGTCATTGTTGCTCTTAGCACAAACACTGTTATATGCTATCTAAAAATATTGAATATTTTGAAGAATGGTCTCCTAAAAGAAACTACTTTACACCTAACTCCTCATCACCTTTAATATTATTAGATATTTTTATTATTATCAGGAAAGACTCATGTTATCAAAAGGTTTAAAAAGTCAAATTATTGTTTGATATTAGAAATTTAGAACACAGAGCAGGGTAACGATTATTTAAGAACCAGCTCTGGGCAGTTGACCTTCCCAAACCAGTTTTAAGTGCAATAGAGAAAATAAAACCTTGCTGCTGGGTAGAGAAGCCGTATAGCCTCAGAGGCCAACCCCAAAACACTGCCACCCAGAGGCTGAGCCACAAACTGACTCTTAGGTGAACACAAATTAAGGCAGTCTGGATCACAAATACGGCCTGCTTTAAAATCAGGACTGTGATTTACAACGTGGAGGAACAGTGTATCGCAGGGAAATTCAACACTCTCCTGAATACCTGGCAGGACTAAGGCGAGCCAGGCTGAAGAGTAGAAGAACCGAAAGACCTTCACTACTGCAAATTTTTTTTTTCCTTTTTCGCCTTTCAATTAAGAAACCAATTTTTTTTTTCTTTTTCTCCTTTTTCCATCACCTGATTTTACCCTTTTAATTACTACATTTTTATTTGTAACCAGTATTATTACTGCTACCATTTTACCATTTTTTAAAGTGCCATTTTATTTTCTCTTTTTTTATTTTGGGAGTAGTGTTCTCCATTCTATTTTCATCGTTCCTTTAGCATCAATTTTCCCTACCTCAATTTTACCTCTATTCTAAAACCCTCTTCCTCACCTTTCCCCTTTTGGTGTCCTGTTTCTCTTATCCTATTCCTGCTTTAGATTTTCCCTATTCCGTCTTTTTACCCCCTGTCCAATTTCACCCTTCTTATATATCCTATTTCCAATCCACTGCTCTAAATCCTTATACAGCTATCCCTTATCCTTCTTCACTATCCAAATATTTTTTTTCTCTTATCTTTCTATTGTTATCTTGCTGTTTGCTTGATTGTTGAATATATTGTTTTTTTGTTTGTTTGTTTGTGTGTGTGTGTTTTTTTTGCTTGTTTTGTTTTGCGTTGTTGTTTTTTTTTTCTTTTTTAGGACTGGTTGTGAGGTTGTTTTGCTTTTTCTTTTTATTTTTATCTGCTGGTTTTTCCCCTCCCTCCCCTCCCCCACCCCCAGCTATTTTTATGCTTCTGTTTTCCCTTGCCTCTCTTGATATCATTGGTTGTTTGTAGTTTGTATTCATCTCCAGGGATCTGTTGCTGGAATTTGTTGGGATTAGTGGCAGTTCTATTGGAGTTTTCTCCTCATACAAATAGTCTCTTTCCCTCTTCTACTTCATTCTCTCTTTTCGCTCTTTTTTTTTCTTTTTCTTTTTTCCCCCCTCTTTTTTTCCCAATTTCATTTTTGCACTCCTGTTTTTTCTTTCTCATTTTTCCTTTCTTTTTTCTCTTCTTTCCTCCTTACCCCCTAATTCTCTTAATTCGGGGAGTCACCTTTATTTGGGGTTATTAACATCGTGAATATATTTGTGTTCAGTGCCTGGTACATTGTGCCTTGTTGTGTTGTATTTTGTGCCTTTAAATCAATGCAGCAGATCCAAGCAACAGCAACCTCCTGATCACCACACCCTCTGTCTGAGGAACAGCAGCTATACGTGAAGCCTCCCCCCACCAGCCAGAAGAGCCAACACAGCTGTGAACAACACCCACCAGAGGAGCTGCTGCCAACTGAGGAGCAGCTGCTACCGCAACCACCCAAGGAGCAACCACAGCCCAAGGAGCCACTGCCACCCAGGGAGCAGCCACTGAACGACTCAACATCTAGATATGTCAGTGAGATCAAACATGGGTAGGCAAAGAAACCCCCAAAGGAAAGAAAAGGAGGACTCGCCAGAAAAGCAGCTAAATGAGACAGAGGGATGCTACATGACAGAAAAAGAATTTCAGAAATAGGGGTCCTAGCATGCATAAACCGGATGGAGGAAAAAAATCAACTACTTATGCAA
>NW_005872059.1:0-95000 GCF_000147115.1 Myotis lucifugus
GCAGTCTGACTCTCATTTGAGGCCCAAAGCACAGGTATATTATAACTGCTCATCTGCCTTTATTGTTGTGAGAGACACAGCATCAATCTGCACTAATAAAAGACAGACATGCAAATTGCCTGTACCTTCGCTACACCTTAACCGTTTGAGTCCTAGGGGGTATTGAAAAAACACTGTCGAAGAATCCCAAACAGCGCAACCGCGCTTTCTCTAAATGAGTACGAAAAGACCCAAACAGCGTGATAGCGCTTGTTTTATTTTATGTCGATCGCGCTGCTTGGGACTCAAACGGATATTAATTAAAAGGAGCTGTGTGATGTATTTGCATCAGTAAACCTGAGCGCGGGACTTCGACGACTTTGACAATCGGTAACGCACCATCAGCTGTCCACAATGTTCGAAATGTGCTGGGTTTTCTCAACATAAAATCTCAGCAGTGCGATCGCACTGCTTGGGACTCAAACGGTTAAGCCACGCCCACCAGTCAGCCAGAGTGACTATATGCAAATTAACCAAACAAGATGGCGGCTGGCAGCCACGGAGCTGGAGCAAGCAGGAGGCTTGGTTGCCCCAGTGATGGAGGAAGCCAAGTTTCCCGCTTGCCACGGTGGGCTCTGAGCTCCACTCAAAGCAACAAAGTTTCAATTATAGAAGGTAAATAAACCCCAGATACCTGCTTTCAGCTGGCCGTGGCAATGGAGCTGGAGCGACCAGCAGGCTTCCCTCTCGCCCACCCTGGCCAGCTCTGAGCTCCTCTCAAAGCTACAAAGTTTCAATTATAGAAGGTACATAAACCCCAGAATTAAAAAAGAAAAGAAAAGGAGAGGCTGGGAGCTTCCGTCACCAGGGGGCTTGGCCAGCCTGAAAACAGCCCTCAGCCCCTTACCCAGACTGGCCAGGCACCCCAGTGGGGACCCGCACACTGAAGGGGATATGACCAGCTGCAAACAGCCATCAGCCCTAACAGCAGAACAACTAGGAATGACTGGTCACTATGACACACACTGACCACCAGGGGGCAGAGGTTCAGTGCAGGAGCTGCCCCCTGGAGGTCAGTGCGCTCCCACAGGGGGAGGTCTCCTCAGCCACAAGCCATGCTGACGGCTGCCAGTACAGCGGTGGTGGTGGGAGCCTCTGCCACTTCCTCAGCAGGGCTAAGGATGTCGGACTGCAGCTTAGGGCTGCTCCCTGCTGGCAAGTGGACATTTCCCCAGGGCTGCCGGGCTGCCAGAGGAATGTATGACTACCAGCTTGGACCCGATCCACCAGGGAGTGGGCCTAAGCCAGCAGGTGGACATCTTCCGAGGGGTCCCAGACTGCAAGAGGCTGGGCTGAGGGCCCCCCCAAGTGCACAAATTTTTGTGCACCGGGCCTCTAGTAGGAATATAAGGAGATATTGACTTTGATGGGACTAAGGCCTGCTGTCTTCCCTGATGTGGGGAGTAGAGGAAGCAGATGGATGTGCCAGGTGGGGAGTGTGACAAACTTGGCATCTCAAGAGAGAATCTTATCATGGGATGTACTGTCCTCATTATGACAGGATATGAATTTTGAGGACGTGGCCATTGCATTCGCTCAGGAGGAGTGGGAGATCCTTGATGAGGCTCAGAGACGTCTATACTGTGATGTGATGCTGGAAGTGTTTTCACTTGTATCATTCGTAGGTAAGACCTTCATCTCTCCTAGTGTCCTGAAGTGATGCCCACTCTTTATTTATTCTCCAGACATAGCACTGTCTCTCTCAAAGCAAGACCATGGGCTCTCCTCATTTCCCCCACTGTCTTGTGAAATGGCCTGTGGCTGCCCTGAGCAATAGACTCCACAAACTTCAATACAGTTGCCTTAGGAACTGCAGGAAGTGTCTGGGTGTCAGCAGTAAGTGTCTGGGTGTCAGCAGTCTTACAGACAGTTTAATGGGTCCCTCCTGCTCTTCCTCACCCATGGCCTCTACTTCTCCACCTTTCCTGTAGATAAGGACCTTGGTGAATGCCTGTGCCAGGTATCTTCTTTATATACATGAACCAGTTGCTGTTATTGTAAGACCCTCCTTCCATTGTTGTTTGTAATATTACCTTCTGTGAATACTATTGCAAGCCAAATGCTATGGGCAAGTGATGGCTGCTCACCTCTGTCGTCTTTCATTGAAACTTGGAATATTTAGTTTGTAGATATTTCTAGAGAAGGAGGTGCAGAGAGAACCCTGGGTTTCTGCAGGGTGAACGTACAGGATGTTCCTAGGGGAAGCCTGGCCTGGCTGAGTGGCAGCTCGGGGGAGGTAGGACATAAGGATGGTGTTCAGATTGTACCAGGAACCTGCTCCTGTCTAATGATGTTTGGTGCAAGTTCCAGTGGCCACCCCTCATTTATACATTTCCTTTTCCATATTTGACACTTTGCTGGCTTCTTATTTCATCAATGACTTTCTAGCTTTGGATATCTTTGCCTTTGTGTCCTTTTTACGTCACCTATTCCTTTGCACTTCTCTTTCTGCAGTATTCTACAACATGGACCTATGCAAGCGTTATAAGGAGCACATACACTGAGTGGCCAGATTATAATGACCACCCCGTCAGCACTTTATTGACACTTCGAAAATACTCAATATTGAAAACTTCCTAAGCAAATACTCTCAAGGTTTTATTATCATTATTATTATTATTCTTTGCATAACTAATTCATTTCTTTGTACTGATGGGGTGGTCATAATAATCTGGCCACTCAGTGTACATGCTTAAATACCCCTAAAATAGCAGCTACTTGTTTATTGAATTTTACTTGGAATGAGATGTAACCAACCTTCCGCACAGCTTGCCCATGTCACCAGCATAGATCTGCTGCAGTGATGGCAAACCTTTTGAGCTTAGCGTGTCAGCATTTTGAAAAACCCTAACTTAACTCTGGTGCCATGTCACAAATAGAATTTTTCTGATATTTGCAACCATAGTAAAACAAAGATTTATATTTTGATATTTATTTTATATATTTAAATGCCATTTAACAAAGAAAAATCAAGCAAAAAAATGAGTTTGCATGTCAACTTTGACACACGTGTCATAGGTTCGCCATCACTGATCTACTGAATGCTGTTAGCAGCAGAATGAGCTGGACAGTCCACTTCTCCTCCATGTGGTACTTGTCTTGTTTTTGCTCTATTTCTGCTTAAGTCTTCCTTGTTTTGTGATCTTCAGTGCTCAAGAACTTCAGAGTGACCTCTTACTAATCCATCTTTCAGGTCTTTTATTTTCAGCCAATTGCATGAAACCAATGTATTATGTGCAACCCACTTTTTTAATGGGACTTCCCGCTGTCACCAGAGTCAACATTCATTTCGTCATCATTCCTCTGTTTTCAGGTCCTTGGCGTAAGATGGATGATGTGGAGGCCTATTCTCAGCACAGTGTATCTGTAGGAGATTCTCAGGTCAGGGCTTCCAGGACAGCTGCAGCCACCCAGAGGACCCATCTGTGTAAGCCGTGCTTCTCAGTATTAAAAGATATTTTGCACCTGAGTGAGTTACAAGTGGTTTACTTTGAGAAGAATGTGTTCTTAAGTGATGCATGTTTGAGAGACTTGTGTTCCAGTGCAAACCCTCACCAGCAACAGAAGGATGCCAGTGGAGAGAAGCCCTGGAAAGAAGATATGGAGAGACCCTCGCTTGTGACCTGTTGCTGCTTCTACTTATCTGGGATGCCTGTAGCTAGTATGGAGGTTGGGGAAGACTCCTCAGCCATGTTAGGGCTTTTCCAGCACCAGGCCACTCTTAACACTATGGAGCCACACAGTAACAATGAGATTTCACAGGAATTTCTCAGTGGAAAAAGACATCACCAGTGGGTTGAATGTGAAAGAGCTGACAGCCAGAAACAGAAAGTTCCTTATCAGAAAGATCTCTGCTCTGGAGATATGATTTATGAGTATAATAAATGTGGGGAAGTGTGTAGACAAATGTTTAACCACCCTCCACATGGGAGAGTTCACACTGGAGAAAAGCCTTATGAGTGCAGTGAATGTGGGATATCCTTTCGTCAAAAGTGTCGCCTCACTGTGCACCAAAGAGTTCACACTGGAGAAAAGCCTTATGAGTGCAGTGAATGTGGGATATCCTTTCATCAAAAGTGTCGCCTCATTGTACACCAAAGAGTTCACACTGGAGAAAATCCATATGAGTGTAGTGAATGTGGGAAGCATTTCAGAGAAAAGGCTGCCCTCACTAAACACCACAGTGTTCACACTGGAGAAAAGCCATATGAGTGCAGTGAATGTGGGATATCCTTTCGTCAAAAGTGTCACCTCACTGTGCACCAAAGAGTTCACACTGGAGAAAAGCCATATGAGTGTAGCGAATGTGGGAAGTATTTCAGAGAAAAGGCTGTCCTCACTAAACACCACAGAGTTCACACTGGAGAAAAGCCATTTGAGTGCAGTGAATGTGGGATATCCTTTCGTCAAATGTATAACCTCACTATACACCAAAGAGTTCACACTGGAGAAAAGCCATATGAGTGTAGTGAATGTGGGAAGCATTTCAGAGAAAAGGCTGCCCTCACTAAACACCGCAGAGTTCACACTGGAGAAAAGCCATATGAGTGTAGTGAATGTGGGAAGCATTTCACTGAAAGGGCTGAACTCACTAAACACTATAGAGTTCACACTGGAGAAAAGCCATATGAGTGTAGTGAATGTGGGATATCCTTTCGTCAGAGGTCTCACCTCACTAAACACCACAGAGTTCACACTGGTGAAAAGCCATATGAGTGTAGTGAATGTGGGAAGCATTTCCGTGAAAGGGCTGCCCTTAATATACACCAACGAGTTCACACTGGAGAAAAGCCATATGAGTGTAGCGATTGTGGGAAACATTTCAGAGAAAAGGCTACCCTCACTAATCACCGCAGAGTTCACACTGGAGAAAAGCCATATGAGTGCAGTGAGTGTGGGAAGCATTTCAGTGAAAGGACTGCCCTCAATAAGCACCACAGAGTGCACACTCGATAAAAGCCATATGAGTGTAGTTAATGTGGGAAATCCTTTAGTGAAAGCTCTATCCCCAGTGAAGACAAGAGTTCACACTGGTGAGTGTAGTGAGTGTGGGATTCCTTTTAGCTACAACTATAACCTGGTCTAACCTGTAATTTCACACTGGAGAAAAGATGTAAATGTGTAGGAAATGTTTTATTTTTCTCACTAAGAATAAGAACACTTAAGGGGCTCTATGGTACCCATTTACATGAATGTAAACCCCTTTAATGAGAACATACACTCTGCTAGATTCATCATAAAATTGAGGTACAAATGAGACTTGAAGGATCTGTGTTGTACTTGCTAACATGTCCAGACCTACAACCCAAATGATGTCACTGTGAGTGTTTATCACTAAAGAGATTTCACAGCTAACACCTGCCTCACCTGAGGAGTGTGCATCGGTCACATTCCCTGGGTGCTCAGGGGAATGTATTCTGTGTTCTCGCTTCTGATTGAGGTAATTATGATTCCTCCAAGCTCTTGGCAGTATCTTCATTCATTTCTCTATGACTAGAAAATGGACCTGACCCAGGATTCATCCAGAGCAGCTGTTCTCAGCTAAGCAGTGCTACCTCTTTCAGGGACATAGTGGTACTCACATTATGCTTTGATAAATTTTGGGGGTTTTTTATTCACCAACCTGCAAACTCTGTGCTCTCCTCTGCTCTGGTTTATGATCTTTTTTTTTAAAGGTGTTTTTATATTTGTGTTGTTATTTATTAGTGCATTATTTTCAACACCAACTACTCTAAACCTGAATTTGCCACACTCTGTATTTACCCCCAGTCATTTTGTAATATTTCTGCTTCCCCAACCCTCCATGCAGACATTGATTTACCTTCCTTTACAATAGAGTAGTTCATATTTTTCATAAATTTATTGGCACTATAAGGTGAATTCTCTTTAACAAACACTGGCTTCCTTCATGCTATACAGATGTTTGAGATTTAACACTAACGTTTATATAAATAATTTTTTATTTCTAGAAAATATTGTATTCTATGGATAACCACTTTTACTATTGAGCTGCCTATAATTTCAGTTATTTCTACGTTTGGGGTTTTAAAAATAAAACAGCTCAGAATATTGTATTCCATTCTTTCTACAAATGTATGTCTTATTAAACTGTTCCACTGTCAGTGAATGTGGTACATTTCAACATATATGGAACTGTGACCTCAAATGGTCAATCAGTTTGCCTTCCCACCCACCTAGAAATTCTATGCAACTCTGCCAGCACATGCAAAGGTTAATCTCTTTAAGTACTAGCCCCATCAATGAGTGTACTGTTAACTCGCTTTTGTTTTAACTTCATTTCCATAAAGATATTTGATGGTGATGATTTCTTCATATATTTCTTTCACTGTCTTTATCTTTGTTAAAATGCTCAGGATTTTTTGTTTACTTTTAAACTTAATTTATTATTCTATTCTAACCAATAGGAGGGCGGTGCAGCCTCTAAGACATATGTTTGAATTTCACTTAGTCCTCAGTGACTCGACTGATTTTTTGGCCATATGGCATTCTTGATTTTGGAATTCTATAAACAAAATGGTTTTTCTTAATTTTTACCCTATGTATGATTTATAGCCCACTTGTACCATACACTTATACATTTAATCTGCATTGTTAATTCTCCACCAGTGTTCTTTAAGTTTAAGCATTTAATGATACATTGAAGTCTAGGTTTGTGGTAGTTGAAAATTTCCCTGGTGTAAATGTCATAACTACATTCAAACTGCGAAAATGATGGCATTGAACATGGACATAAGATATTTCAGTAGTACATCACTTTATTTTACTAGTGACTGGGTGTATGGACTTGTGCACATTGAAAGGAAATTAATTAGAAAGTGACAAGTGGGGTGGGACTGGCTGAGACGGGTCTGACACAGCGTAATGCCAACCTCCCCCAGTCCCTCCCTATTAGGCTCCACCTGGGGCAGCACCTTGGCTTCAAGGGTATCTGTGGAATGAGTGGGATCCCTCTGGCAGGTGAGGTCCTGCGGCCTGGCCTGCAGGGAATTGGGCCGAAACCAGCTCTCCAATACCTGCTGAGGGGTCCTGGATTATGAGAGGGCAGTTGTCAGGTGACACAACCCAGAATCGGGCTCCCTCCTCTCTGGTTCCGGGATGCGTGAACTGAGAATTGTCGTCTTCCATAACTATCTCTCATCCCAGTGGTTCTGGTATCTATTCTCAGATACATTAGTGACTTATTTTACTAAAAACCCCTGATAAGTTTCTCCCTGGCCAGAGAGCTCAGTTGATTAAAGCATCATCTCAGTAGTGCCAAGGTTGTGGGTTCCATCCTCAGTCAGGCTCCATGCAAGAATCAAACAATGTGCTGCCACCAAGACATAGCTGCTGGTTCTGGAGCCAGAGGCGCCACCAGGGATTATTGGACCCAGCAGATCGTCCGTGGATCCAGGCTGAGCAATCTGCATTTCCATCTTAACCGCAGGAGAAAGGGTAGCTGGTCAGTGGAATTCTTGCTCCACGGACACGATTCTTTCCAAGCTAGCTCGTCATAAGACTGTGGCGGGGCGCCCACACGCCAGTGACTTCTGCTACATCTGTGGCGACTAAGAAGATGGTCCAAGGCCCTCTATGGTCGGATGACGTTTTTGAACGGGAAGCCAAGTATGGCGCTCACAACTAAAGGGTGTCCCAAAATTCACGCAAGAAGTAATTTTGATAGAAAACACAGGTTTATAATTAAAAAATGTAAATTTTTTATTGATTCATAATGTATACAGTATAGGTTTTTGTATGGAATAGCACAACGGGTAAATGGCCTCCACAGCTTTGCTGGTACACACGCAAAGCCGTGGTCTTCATTGTCTCTGCTCCTGGGCCATAATTGGTACTTGGTAATGCTTATCAAATTGAAGAGATTGAAATCACAGGGTAACAAATATTAAAATCTGATTCAATAAACCAAGTAAAATTGGGCTTTTATTTTTGTCGTTGCTAATGCTCACGCAAAATTCAAATCTTGCGTGAATATTGGGACGCTCTTTACCACCTCTTACTGGTCACCCTGGAGAGAGGGACAGGTATTTCCCTGTGGGATGCGGAAGGCAGGAAATGCTTTGGTTTTCTGAGTGTGCACAGCGCCGTCAACCAAGGGCATTGCCACCCCAAGATTGTGGATGCCCTGAAGAGCCAGGCGGGGAAGCTGACACCGACCTCGCGGGCCTCCTACAACAACGTGCCGGGCGAAGACGAGGAGAACGTCACGAAGCTCTTCAACTACCACCAGGTTCTCCCCATGAGCACAGACAGGGTGGAGGCCGGGGAGACTGCTTGCAAGCTTGCGCGGCAGTTGGGCTGCACCGTGAAGGGCATCCCCAAGGACAAAGCCAAGATCGTCTTCGCAGCTGGAAACTTTTGGGGCAGGACTCTGTGTGCCATCTCCAGCTCCACGGTCCCCAGCAGCGACGACAGCTTTGGCCCCTTCATGCCGGGGTTCGAGATCATTCCCTACAACGACCTACCTGCTCTTGAGCGTGCTCTTCAGGATCCAAACGTTGTTGTGTTCATGGTCGAACCCATTCAGGGTGAGGCGGGCGTCATTGTCCCGACCCAGGCTGCCTGAGGTGTGTGCCCGAGCTCTGTGCCAGGCACCCAGTCCTGTTTATTGGATGAGACCCAGACAGGACTGGCCAGGACTGGTCGATGGCTGGCGGTCGGCCATGCAAACGTCAGGCCTGACCCCGTCCTCCTGGGCAAGGCCCTTTCCGGTGGCCTGTACCCCGTGTGGGCGGTGCTGTGTGACCACGAGATCATGCTGACCATCCAGCCTGGGGAGCGCGGCTCCACGTACAGGGGCAATCCCCTGGACAGCCGCGGGGCCAACGCTGCCTGCGAAGTTTTGGAAGAAGAGAATGAGCTCAGGAAGCTGCCCTGGGATATCGTGACCGCAGTGCGTGGGAAGGGGCTGCTGGATGCCACCGTCACCTGGGAAACCAAAGATTCCGATGCTTGGAAGGTGCGCCTGCGCCTTCGAGATAATGGACTTCTGGCCAAGCCTACCCATGGCGACATCATCAGATTCCACCTCCTCTGGTCATCAAGGAGGACGAGGTCCAGGAGGCCTTGGAGATCATCAAAAAGACCATCAGTCTTTTTTTTTTTAATATATTTTATTGATTTTTTACAGAGAGGAAGGGAGAGAGATAGAGAGTTAGAAACATCGATGAGAGAGAAACATCGATCAGCTGCCTCCTGCACATCTCCCACTGGGGATGTGCCCGCAACCCAAGTACATGCCCTTGACCGGAATCGAACCTGGGACCCTTCAGTCCGCAGCCCGATGCTCTATCCACTGAGCCAAACCGGTTTTGGCAAGACCATCAGTCTTTCTGGGTCCGCCTCTGCCAGCTTTCTGAGGGCAGGGCCTGCTTCCCTGGGGTGGGGCCTGCTTCCCTGGGGTGGGCCCTGTTCCCACGGGGCGGGGCCTGCTTCCCCAGGAGCAGAGCCAGCTGGGCTGGCAGCGCTGCTCTCAGCGCGGGCTCATTCCACTCCCCTGTGTCTTCAAGGACCTTTTAAAACATGTTATTTTCAGTTCATACATGCTAGAGCGGCATTTATAACCACGCAGGTTGCTGTGTAAGAGAATGTGAGGGAGTCTGTTCGATCACGTGTGTGTGCTGAGGCGAAATGCTCCCTCTGTATGTAGGCAGCCTTTTTGGCAAGTCCCATGTGGTTTTTACAGGTTTTTATCATTTCCTCGCTGGTGTAAATATATTGTATTTCAAAAAGGTATATGGGGTTTTACATAGAAGACTGCTTTAACCTTCTAAAGTTGAATCATAATCACTGAATTTTAGGAAGGATGAAATGGTTAAGCTTATATAAAAGTACTAGGTTTAAATAAACTTTACATTAGCCAACACCAAGACATGTCATTATTTTGAATTGAGAACTAATGTTCAACATTCCCAAATTACGTTTTCAGTGTTGGTATAATTTGTAAAAAATACTCGTTTTCAGTTTTTCTTTAAATTTAAAATAAAGCTTATATTAAAAAAAGAATCATGCCCTAACTGGTTTGGCTCAGTGGATAGAGCGTCAGCCTGTGGACTGCAGGGTCCAGGTTCGATTCTGGTCAAGGGCATGTACCTTGGTTGCGGGCACATCCCCAGTAGGAGGTGTGCAGGAGGCAGCTGATCGATGTTTCTCTCTATCGTTCTCCCTTTCTCTCTGTAAAAAATCAATAAAATATATTTTAAAAAAACCAGAATCAAACAATGTATAAAATTAGTGGAACACAAAATGGGTGTTTCCCTCTCCCTATTCTTCTCTCTCTTTTTCTCTGAGCAATATATTTGTGTGTTTTTTCACCAAACAAGTCAACGCATGCGAACACCATCACAAACCAGGCAAGGACCCTGTGGTGAACCAGCCATAAGGGTTCTCATGAGGGCAGAGCACACAGTGAGGGAGAGGACAGGAGGGGAGGGGCCCTCCTGTCAGTGTGGAGGGTGGGGAACTGGGGCTAAGCTGAAGAGTCACCCACAAGTAATTTTGACATCTGAGCTCCCTGAGACTAAACACTAAGGGGCTGGGAAAAGCTCTGGGCCTGGACATGGGCTTTGTGGTCTCAGCACCTTCCAGCCAGGGGTTGAGACTGAGCTATTTTGGATTCAGGTGGTTGAGGAGCCCAGATCCCTCCCAGGCATTCTGGAGTAGTTCCTAATACTTGAGGACCTCAAATAAGTTCACGTACCTCTGAGCAGCCCATACACTCTCCTAAGCTCCACGGGCATTGTTTGAATCTCTATTTTTGCATTTCTGGGTAATTTTCCATTTTCATTTCATTAAAAATACCACTGCCCAACCAGTCCTGGAGGTAGCATGGATTCTCCAGAAAATGGTGCTATGTGTTTTTAATGGTGAGACCATTCTGAAGTACAAGCATTTCCTGAAGGAGAGGCTTGGTCTCAACATGATACCACATTGGGGGGATGCATTCCAGGTGGTCTCCCTGCTCCATAAGTTTGGCCTTTGCCGAGCAGACCCTTGCACCTGGAGTGAGGTGATGGAGCCTGGACTCTGAGGGACAATATACCATGGGGTGTGAGGTTGTGCCCCTGGACAGATTTGGTTTTAGGGATTCCTGCCAGCATATGGGGGTGTGTCCATTGTGTGTGTGTCCATTGTGTGTGTGTCCTGTGGCACTGTCTGGGTGGCCCCAATTGTTTGTTTCTGTGTGTGTGTGTGTGTGTTTGTGTGTGTGTGTGTGTGCCAGAAGCTGGTCCATCCTTGCTGCTTGACACAGTTGCTGCAGGAAAGAAACATCTGCACAGCATATGTTTCAATGGACCTGGCGTATATAGCATACTGTTCTTAATATGTTTGCTCCCTTTAGCGCCATGTGTTTTAACCAAGGTCACCTCTCCGAGAAAGGTTGTTTCCCCAGGTGGGGATTTTTCCCTGAGGTTAGGGAGGGGATACAACCCCTTAATTAAGTGCCAGGCGGGTAGTTAAGCTACATAATCTTTACTCCCTGGAATGGAGATAAGAAACGCCCTAACCTTTGTAATAGAAATTGATAGGATTAAAATCGGCTGGTATAAATATGGATGTAACAAGACAATAAACATCAGATCCTCATCAGATCCTCATCACATCATCATCAGATCCTAACCAGAACCTAGCCAGAGAACATGGCAAAAGATCCTGGACAGAACCTGGCTACAGAACTTCACTGGAGAACCTAGACAGAACATGGCCGGAGAACCTGGATAGAACCTGGCTAAAGAACCTGGTGACTGAACCTGGCTGGAGAACCTGGAGAACCTGGCTGGAGAACCTAGCGAGAGAACATGGCACCAGAACTTGCTGGGGATCCTAGCCAGAACTTCGCTGGAGATCCTGGAGGGAGAACCTCGCTATGCTGATGAACTGAACCCAGTTTCCATGTCATTCATTCTTCGCCGACTCCGTCCACACCTTTGGGGATCCCTGGACCCGCTGGGGCTGGACCGTGTGTGTGTGTGTGTTCCCCTCAAGGTATTGCCTATGTCTACAGTGTGGGTCTATGTGAGCCTGGACCTAAGTCCGGCACCTGAGTGCCCAGAAGAGGCTGGGGGTGTTCTCTACCTGCATGTTTCTGTGCTCGTGTTATCTGTATATTTCTCTGAGTCTGTGCACCCCAACCACTAACAAGTCATAGTGAATCTCCGGAGAGGTGATGTAGAGGACTACCTGGTATTCTTCCCCACCACCAGTTGAGCCCTTATTTTCCTGCTCATCCAGGCATCTGGTGTCCCTCTGGAGGTCCCATCTCAGGTATGAATTAAGCACAGGGCCAGTTCATAGAACCTCAGGCTGTAGCAAGGTGGGGAATTGGGGCAGACTGTGATGACAGACAGGAGGTATGGAGCGTGGATTGGAAATGTTTGTGGAAGACTTTGCCTTCTTGCAGCAGCTGGGTGATCCAGGATCCTTGGAAAGGAATGTGAAGATGGGTGCATGTGGGGGAAAGCTGAGGGGAAGACTTCTAGGCTCCTAAGTCCCCACTAATAATGAGGAACTGGACATCCCTGGAGAGGGTGTCCCTTGCCCATGTGAAAGCTAAGCTGAAAACTAATAGAGGACGGTGTCTGGGTCTACTCATAGCATCACTCCTGCACCTCTAGGTTCTAGTTATCTACAGGGAGTGCATGGCCACATGGGACCTGGAGGGAGAACTGGCTCTCCTCACTCCAGTGCCTAAAGTTATGTTGGAATCCCTGAGAAACAGCTACTACTAAGATAAGTTAATTTTTATCACTCAAAGTCTAACCTAAGTTATGGAAATGAAGGGATGACTTTATTCAGAAACCATCATATTTTAGTGGTTAAATGAAAGCAAGGAGGGGATCATGACTATGACACGAATTATGTGGGGTTTTTCTGAGATCAGCGATAGTGATTCTGTTAGCCTCCCAGGTAAAAGAAGACACATTGACTGCATTCAAATGATTCTCTGATAACTGTTCTAGAGAGATTGCTCTGGATTTAATGCTATGTTCTTGAAATTCAATACCTTAATTATTACATTTTTCTTTTTTAATCCTCAGCTGAGGATATGTTTATTGATTTTAGATAAATAATAAAGAGAAACAGGGAGAGAAATAAATAAACATTAATGGAAGAGGAACATGGATCAATTGCCTTTCATGCCCCAACCAAGGATCAAATCCACAATCTATTGTGTGTGTGGTGGGGGGGGAGGTGCATTATGAGATGATTCTCCAACCCACTGTACTACCTCATCAAGACAGCACCTCAGTTCTTAATGTTTCCTTTAAAACAGTGTATTAGTTTGTGTCAGCATTAAGGGGAGTGTTGCTTTGCTTATCAGTGTTGGTTATATGTGTGACTTGCTGCCCCTTTGAGTGTTCCTGATTGTATCTGTGTTTTTTATTTTCTTTGTGTCTGTCTACTGTGTCCACATATGTCCCTTCAGGTGTGTGCCTGTGTGTGTCCATTGTGTTTGTGAGTGTGCATCGTGATGCTGTCTTGTTCCCATGTGTTCTTATCTGTGTGTATTTGTGTATTCCCCTCAAAGTGATGTCCGAGTCTGTAGTCTGGATCTGTGTGAGCCTGGCCACAAGCCCTGAACCTGCGAGCCCATCTTTGCCTGGGGGTGTTCTGTACCCGGGCATTTGTGTGCTTATGATGTCTGCATGTTCCCCGTGAGATTGTATGTGTGCACCCCAGCAACAGACAAATGCATAGGCAATCTCCACAGGGGTGATTTAGAGGACAATATGTTCTTCTCTGCTCCCCAGGCTGAGCCCCTTCTCTTCCAAGCCACTGTTATACCCCTTTGGGTCCCATCTCAGGTTCATGGATGGATGAAGTGAAGGGTCATAGAACTGCAGGACTGCAGGCTGAGAGAAGTTGGAGAATTGGGAAAGACTGGTGGCAGAATTGAAGAATAGAGTGTGGAGGCACTGTTTTTGGTGGACTCTAAGCCTTTGAGGAGGATCTGGAAGATACTGAATCCCTGAAAAGGAACCACTGGATGGGTGCATATGGGGGAAAGCTGAGGGTGAAGAATCCTAGGACCCTAATTCCCCCTTAGGAATGAGGAACTGGATAACCCTGGAGAAGGCTGGCATACCCGGGTGGTCCTCCTGGTCCCTGAAGAGAAGGTCAATCCCTTGCCCATTTGTAAGCTATGCTGACACCTAATAAGGAATGTGCCTGGGGTTGCTTGGAGCATCACTTTATGACCTCTGGACTCTCATCATTTACTGGGTGAGCTTGGACACTCAGGAACGTTGAGACAAGGACGGAAAATTAGGCCCAGTGCTCCCTCCAATGGAGATGAAGAGAACAATGGAGGGACCACATTTAGCACAGGTTCAGGCACAAATGAATGGGAACCTAGGACCAACATTGATGTTAATGTCAGCATTTTTACATTCAGCCCCACCTGATGGAGCCCTCACCTGAGATATGCAAATGATAAAGACTCGGAGACAGAGTAGTGACTGATATTAATTTCAAAGAACATGGATGCTGGAATGCTTGCAGTCCTGTACCTTCCAATAAACATTCTTAACATGTGGATCTTCACCACGAACATAGTGGGGGAACCGAGGCAGCCGGGGATTTATTAAAGGTCACACTCAGAAGTGGGCTCTGAGTTCATGGCCAATGACTTCTGACCAAATTCCTCTTATTGAAGTTCACTCCTTTGAATCTAGACAGTGGTGGTTGTGGGCAGCTCTGGGACAAAATGCACCTGGATGAGGGGAAAGTGAACCATCTGAACTAATTTCCACTGTCACTTCCTACCAATCTTCACTGCTCTTCTTCGACCATACACAGCCCCAATAGAGGCTGGCCCCATGTAGTCTTATGAATGTGGCCATCAAGTATGTCAGACTTCCCTCCTGACCACCTGAATTTGCTGCAGCCCTGTTAAGTGCTTTGACCAATGAAATGTGCTGAGTGTGAAGCCTGTCACTGCTAACAGAAAAGTCTGGAAGCAATGAGACTTGCCACCATCTCTGTACATCTCTGATATATCCAGGAGGTATGTATATGGTGGCTTCTCTTTATACAAGTCCCAGGAGAATCAGGGAGATTGTGTGGCATGAACAAGAAAGATACCTTCTTTAATATAAAAACCAATAAATCTTTGGGTCTGTTTGTAATTTATAATAACATCTAGCGAATCCTAATAGTTACACAGCCTAACAGTAGAAGCCAGAACTCTGTTGTTAGAGACACATGGGTTTGTCTTCCAGCCCTGCCTTTTATTAAATCTATAATCATGCAATTTATGTTGAAATAGTTCATGTAAAGCATTGAATCCAGGGCTTGGCACGTGTAGTGAACATTCAGTAACTCTTAGCTCCATAGTTTCACAATGTGTAATGACTGAAAACATGCAGACAATGTAGGAAATGTCAACTTGTTGGCATGAACCCTTTAAAATTTTGTTTTTAAACAACTAGGAGAGGATTATGTACATTTTCTCCTATCTTGATTTTTCTATTATTAATAGGATGTTTTGATAAAAATAAAATATCTGATGGCCACAGTGGGTCTATTGGTTGAGTGTAGTCCCATGCACAGAAAGGTTACCAGTTAGATTCCTTGTGAGGCACAAGCCAAGTTTTCTGGGTGTAAGCCTAGTGGGTGGGGGTCATGCAGGAGGCACCAATCAGTGCTTTTCTCTTTTCCTTTCCTTCATTCTCTCTATAAAAATCAAATAAAAAAACTTAAAAACAATATATCCATTTAGATTTGTGGTCTTTGGGAATATTGAAATAATATTTTTCACCTCAGGGAGCATGCTGAACTTCATGAAATCTAAAATTACATCTCAAAACAAGAGATCAGTTGCAGACAACACTTCCATGCAACCTGTGACCAGCCCCAAAATCCTAAATTTGTCATTTTCCAGCACCACCGGGGGTCCCCAACACCAGTATTTGCAATGATCAGTCAGTGATTGAGATCTTAATTCCACCCATTGGGCCTGAAAAAGTAAGTTACCCAAAGTGCACTGCACCGAATTATGGCTGCATTTAGCCAATGAAAGCCCAGGCCAGGGGTCTTATCCAGTGCTGATGGGTTTGGGTGTTGCTTCCAGGTGCTCACTTTGACCTTTTCGTTCTGTTAACCTATAGGCTCCAGCGCTGGGTCACAACTAGGACCAGGCTTCAGAGGCACTGTCCCCATGGTGCAGTGGTTTGTCTGAAGCTCGTTGAGCAGCAACAGTCAGCATTGAGACCTATGTGCCTCCCAGACACCGTTTTGCTTGAAGACTTCTACTCAGCCTCACTCCATTTACCCTCCATCCTTGGGTGCTGGTACCTGTCAGATCCTGAAACCCAGGTCACTGGTCCAGAACAGTGAGTCACTTGTGGGTGATACATGGTGTGATGTGTGAAAGAGGGTGACAGGCTGCAATGCCACCCTGTAAGATTTTGGTTGGTGGGGCTGAGCTGGAAGAACTCGGGAATCCTGGGCTTGTTTTGTATCTAAAGGCAACAGAGAAGAGGAGGCAAAGTATTTGGTGAGAAGTTTCAGTTTAATTTTCAGGATCCTAGGGCCATCGATGGTGGAGAATAAAAGAGGGACGTTGTCTGAAATAGGGTTTTAAACTCTTCCCAACTGCTGGGAATGAAACTAGAAGGGAGAGGATCCCAGGTGGGGACAGGAAGCAGAAGTCCCTTGAAAGATAGCCAACTAGGCAAGATTGTGCCCTTAGGACTGAGGCCCTGACATAATGCGGTCATCTCCAGGGGCTGGGGAAAGATACTAATAGGCAGAGCCCATGAATCCTGGTGGTGGTTGCCAAGTTCTCAACAGAACTTTAGTTTCCACAGATTGCTGCAAATGAAGAATCGCTTAGGGGTACTGATTTAGGAGCTTAATCAGGGCCTCACACTCTTATGGCCTCTGAGATAGTGGAGTTTAGGACTGTCCTGCCACTCTTCCAGCCCCTGGGCCTGGGAACCTTTAAAAGACACTAAGCTCAGAATCCAAAGTTCAGGTCTACAGTTGTATGATGTGCTCCCTGATTTTGGCAATGTGGGAGTACCTCCCAGAACCTGTAAACCACGGGTCCTCAAACTTTTTATTTTTATTTATTTATTTTTATTCCTTAAAGTATTACAAAGAGTATTACATATGTCTCCTTTTTCCCCCGCCCTTGACAATCCCCTGGCCTCCTCTACCCCCAGTGTCTTATGTACATTGGTTATGAGTATATGCATGCATATAAGTCCTTCAGTTGATCTCTTACCCACCCCCCTTCTGCCTCCCTAACCTCCCCGGCCTTTCCGCTGCAGTTTGACAGTCTGTTTGAGGCAGCTCTGCCTCTGTATCTATTTTTGTTCATAAGTTTATAAAGGTCTTTATTATCCATGAATGAGTGAGATCATGTGGTATTTTTCCTTCATTGACTGGCTATTTCACTTAGCATAATGCTCTCCAGTTCCATCCATGCTGTTGCAAATGGTAAGAGTTCCTTCTTTTTACAGCAGCATAGTATTCCATCGTGTAGATGTACCACGGTTTTCTAATCCATTCATCTACTGATGGGCACTTAGGCTGTTTCCAGATCTTAGCTATGGTGAATTGTGCTGCTATGAACCTATGGGTGCATATATCCTTTCTGATTCGTGTTTCTGGTTTCTTGGGATATATTCCTAGAAGTGGGGTCACAGGGACAAATGGGATTTCCATTTCCAGCTTTTTGAGGAAACTCCATACTGTCTTCCATAGTGGCTGCACCAGTCTGCAATCCCACCAGCAGTGCACAAGTGTTCCTTTTTCTCTACATCCTCTCCAGCACTTGTCGTTTGTTGATTTGATGATGATAGCCAGTCTGACAGGTGTGAGATGGTACCTCATTGTTGTTTTGATTTGCATCTCTCAGATGATTAGTGACATTGAGCATGTTTTCATATGTCTCTTGGCTTTCTGAATGTCCT
Source organism: Myotis lucifugus (assembly GCF_000147115.1). Lineage (NCBI taxonomy): Eukaryota > Metazoa > Chordata > Mammalia > Chiroptera > Vespertilionidae > Myotis > Myotis lucifugus. The sequence continues at coordinate 17,979 of NW_005872059.1, forward strand.
CTTTTGAAAGGTGTCTATTTAGATCCTTTGCCCATTTTTTGATTGGATTGTTTATCTTCCTTTTGTAAATTTTTATGTGTTCCCTATAAATGTTGGAGATTAGGCCCTTATAAGATATAATGTTGGCAAATATGTTTTCCCTCGCAGTGGGTTTTCTTGTTGTTTTATTGATGGTTTCTTTTGCTGTGCATAAGCTTTTTATTTTTATGTAGTCCCATTTGTTCATTTTCTCTTTAGTTTCAAGTGCCCTAGGAGCTGTATCAGTGAAGAAATTGCTTCGGCATATGTCTGAGTTTTTGTTGCCTTTGGATTCTTTTAGAATTTTTATGGTTTCCCGTGTTACATTTAAGTCCTTTATCCATTTTGAGTTTATTTTGGTGTATGGTATAAGTTGGTGGTCTAGTTTCATTTTCTTGCATATATCTGTCCAATTTTCCCAACACCATTTATTGAAGAGATTATCTTGGCTCCATTGTATGTTCTTGCCTCTTTTGTCAAATATTAATTGAACATATTGGTTCAGGCCAATTTCTGGGCGCTCTATTCTATTCCGTTGATGTATATGTCTGTTCTTGTGCCAGTACCAGGCAGTTTTGAGAACAGTGGCTTTGTAATACATATTGATATCTGGTATTGAGATCCCACCTACTTTGTTCTTTCTCAGGATTGCTGCAGCTATTCGGGGTCTTTTTTTATTCCAGATGAATTTTTGGAGAGATTGTTCTAGGTCTGTGAAGTATGCCTTGGTATTTTAATGGGAAGTGCATTGAATTTATAGATTGCTTTGGGTAGTATGGACATTTTAATAATGTTGATTCTACCAATCCATGAACACGGTATGTTCTTCCATCTCTTTATGTCTTTCTCTATCTCTTTTTTCAACGTCCTGTAGTTTTCTGAGCAGAGGTCTTTTACCTCTTTAGTTAAGCTTATTCCTAGGTAGCTTAATTTTTTTTGGAGGGATGGTAAATGGGATTGTTTTTATAATCTCTCTTTCTGAAAGTTCACTATTGGCGTATAGAAATGCCATAGATTTCTTGGCATTAATTCGGTATCCTGCTACATTGCCAAATTCATGTATTAAGTCTAGTAGTTTTTTTATGGAGTTTCTAGGGTTTTGTATGTATAATATCATGTCGTTTGCAAATAAGGACAGTTTTACTTCCTCTTTTCCAATTTGGATGCCTTTTATTTCTTCTTCTTGTCTTATTGCAATGGCTAATACTTCCAGTACTTTGTTGAACAGGAGTGGTGAGAGTGGGCATCCCTGTCTTGTTCCTGTTCTTAGGGGAAATGGTGTTAGTTTTTGTGCATTGAGTATGATGTTGGCTTTGGGCCTGTCATATATGGCTTTTATTATGTTGAGGTATGATCCTTCTATTCCCACCTTGCTGAGAGTTTTTATCAAAAATGGATTTTGTCAAATGCTTTTTCTGCATCAATTGATATGACTATGTGGTTTTTTCTTTCAATTTGTTTATGTGATGTATCACATTTATTGATTTGCGGATATTGTACCATCCTTGCATCCCTGGGATAAATCCTACTTGGTCATGGTGTATGATCTTCCTGATGTACTGCTGGATCCGATTTGCTAAGATTTTGTTGAGGATTTTGGCATCTATGTTCATGAGGGATATTGTCCTGTAATTCTCTTTCATTGTGTGTCTTTACCTGGTTTTGGTATTAGGGTGGTCCTGGCTTCATAGAATGAGCTTGGAAGTGTTCCTTCCTCTTGAATTTTTTCTAGTAGTCTGAGGAGGGTAGGTTTTAGTTCTTCCTTGAATGTTTGGTAAAACTCCCCTGAGAAGCCGTCTGGTCCTGGGCTTTTGTTTGCTGGAAGCTTTTTGACGACTGCTTCAATTTCCTCCATAGTTATTGGCCTATTGAGATTTTTAGATTCTTCCTGATTGAGTTTTGTAATGTTGTATTTTTCTAGGAATTTGTCCATTTCCTCAAAGTTGTCTAGTTTGTTGGAGTAGAGCTGTCTATAGTATTTTTTAACAATCATTTGTATTTCTGTGGGGTCTGTTGTTATTTCGCCTCTATCATTTCTGATTTTGTTTATTTGGGTCCTCTCTCTTTGCTTCTTGGTGAACTTGGCTAGGGGTTTGTCAATCTTGTTTATCCTTTCAAAGAACCAGCTCTTGGTTTCATTGATTTTCTGTATTGTCTTTTTGGTCTCTATGTCATTTATTTCTGCTCTAATCTTTATTATCTCCTTCCTTCTGCTCACTCTGGGCTTTTCTTGTTGCTCTCTTTCTAATTCTTTGAGTTGTAGAGTCAGATGATTTACTACCATTTTTTCTTGTTTTTTGAGATAGGCTTGTAGAGCTATAACCTTCCCTCTCAGAACTGCTTTCTTTGCGTCCCATAGGTTTTGGATTGTTGTGTTTTCATTGTCATTAGTTTCCAGGATGCTTTTAATTTCTTCTTTGATCTCATTGGTAACCCAATCAATATTTAATAACATGCTATTCAGCTTCCAAGTGTTTGAGTATTTTGGGTTGTTTTTATTGTAGTTCGTTTCTAATATTATGCCATCGTGGTCTGAGAAGATGCTTGGTATGATTTCAATCTTCTTGAATTTGGGGAGACTTTGGTTGTGACCCAATATGTGGTCTATTTTTGAATGTGTCTTATGAGCACTTGAGTAGAATGTATATTTTGTGGCTTTGGGGGAAGTGTTCTGAATATGTCAATTAAGTCCATCTGATCTAGTGAGTCATTTAGGGTTGCTGTTTCTTTGCTGATTGTTTTCTAGAGGATTTATCCAGTGATGTCAGTGGTGTATTAAAGTCCCCTACTATGAATCTTATTATTGTCGATCTATGCCTTGATATCTTCCAGGAGATTTTTTATATATTTGGGTGCTCCTGCATTGGGTGCATATATGTTTACCAGAGTTATACCTTCTTGTTGTATTGATCCCTTTAGTATTATGAAATGGCCTTCCTTATCTCTTGTTATGGCCTTCACTTTGATGTCTATTTTGTCCGATATAAGTATTGCTACCCTAGGTTTCTTTTCCTTTCCGTTTGCCTGAATGATATTTTTCCATCCCTTCACTTTCAGTCTGTGTGAGTCCTTTCTAATGAGGTGGGTCTCTTGTAGACAGAAAATGTATGGGTCATGTTTTTTTATCCATTCAGCCACTCGATGTCTTTTGGTTGGAGCATTTAGTCCATTTACGTTTAAAGTTATCATTGAAAGGTACTTGTTAGTAGCAATTTCTTTTTTGTGTGTTGCTGTTTTCTTTCTGAGCTTTTTATTTCTTCTTTTACACTAGTCCCTTTAGCATTTCTTGCATTGCTGGCTTGGTGGTGATAAACTCCCTTAGCCTTTTTTTGTCTATGAAGTTTCTTATTTCCCCTTTAATTTTGAATGATAGCCTTGCTGGATAGAGTATTCTTGGATTCAGTCCTTAGCTTTGCATCACTTTGTAAATTTCCTTCCACTCTTTTCTGGCCTGATGTGTTTCTGTTGAGAAATCGTTTGATAATCTAATGGGAGATCCCTTGTATGTAACTTTCTGTCTCTCTCTTGCAGCCTGTAAGATTCTCCCTTTTCCTGAACATTTGCCATTGTAATTATGATGTGTCTTGGTGTGGGTCTTTTCAGATTCACCTTTTTTGGGACTCTCTGTGCTTGTGTGACTTTTTTCTTCCCCACCTCAGGGATGTTTTCTGATATTATTCTTTCAAATAAGTTTTCTAATCCTTGTTCCTCTTTCTGTTGTCCTGGCACCCCTATAATTTGTATGTTGTTTAGTTTCATGTTGTCCCAAAGCTCCCTTAGGCTCTCCTCCTGTCTTTTAATTTTTTTCTCCAATTGCAGTACAGTTTGGGTGTGTTTTGCTTCCTTGTCTTCTAATTCACTAATTCAGTCCTCTGCTTGTCCTAGTCTACTGTTGATACTTTCAATGGTGTTTTTTATTGCAGCTATATCGCTCTTCATTTCTTCTTGGGTCTTACATAAGTTATCGATTTTTTTCATCTGTTTCTTCTTGCTTCTTGCATGTTGTTGATTTTTTCCTCCATCTGGCTTATGCATCCTAGGACCGTTAATCTGAATTCTTTTTCTGTCATGTTGCATGCCTCTGTCTCACTTAGCTGCTTTTCTGGCGAGTCCTCCTTTTCTTTCATTGGGGGTTTCTTTGTCTACCCATGTTTGATCTCACACATATATCTAGATGTTGAGTAGTTCAGTGGCTGCTCCCTAGGTGTCAGTGGCTCCTGGGGCTGTGGTTGCTCCTCGGGCAGTTGTGGTAGTAGCTGCTCCTCAGTTGGCAGTAGCTCCTGTGGCAGGTGCTGTTCACCACTGTGGTGGCTCCTCTGGCTGGTGGGGGGAGGCTTCATACACAGCTGCTGTTTCTCAGAGTGTGTGGTTATTGGGAGGCTGCTGTTACTTGAATGGGGGTGGGCTAAACAAGCAGCTGTTACTCCTTCGAATTGTTACTTTTAATCTTCTTATGTGGCCTCAGGGCAAGGTGTTTTCCAAAACGGTGTGTCAACTGTCTTCCCCCCAGGCAAGGCAGATGTCTCCCCCCCCACCCCAGGCAAGGCAGATGTCTATGAGGCTGTGTGAGGGAATGACCGAGCCAAGGAAACTTGAGGTTTCTGCCTTCTGCGCTCTATCCTCCGAGTCTCCAGTGCTGGCCTCTGCTCTCACAGCTCCAGTCCTCTTCGCCCTTCCTCTGCCAGAGCTCAAGGCCTGTGGCTCCACAGGGAATGTTTGTGCCTTGGTCCTTTAAGAGGGTGCCTGAACTTTCAGCTGCCACACCCTGGCAGACAGCACCCCACTGCTTTCCACAGCTTGATGCTACGTGGATACCCTCCTCAGCTTGGTGCTCTCTGCTGGGGAGCCCACCTCTGGGACTAGATCCCAGAATTCTCAGTGGCACCTCTCCCCACTCCTCCACCACCAGCTGAGACAACTCTCTGGGACTTCACTTGCCCTCTGAGGGTCACGTCTCTGCCCCTCCTACCAATCTCTATGCCAGCTCCACCTTCAGTCCTTGGGTTCAGGGTTCTCTCCTGTGAGTTTTCCGTTGATTATTCAGGAAGCCTTCTTGTATTTCAGTTGTAATTCCAGCTTGTTCCTGGGAGCATGGCCATGCAGCATCCTCCTACTCTGCTGCCATTTCTAATCCTCCTGCCCTACTTTTTAGAAGCGGAAACTGGTCAAATGGCTGCCCAGTGGCTGAGCCAGAATTACATGGCCTTCCTCAGGAAACATTTTTTGAAAAGATGAGTGTTAATTAAGTCAATTCTTTTTTTTTTTGTAGTTGGAAATTTGGTCTTTATTTTTTTTAATATATTTTATTGATTTTTTACAGAGAGGAAGGGAGAGGGATAGAGAGCCAGAAACATCGATGAGAGAGAAACATCGGATCAGCTGCCTCCTGCACGCCCCCCACTGGGGATGTGCCCGCAACCAAGTACATGCCCCTGACCGGAATCGAACCTGGGACCCTTTAGTCCACGGGCCGACGCTCTATCCACTGAGCCAAACCGGTTCTGGCTAAGTCAATTCTTAAACTCACAGAAATGCTACCTCTTAGTAATGAAACAAAGCTTGTTCACATCCTATATAATAAAAGCCCAGGGACCAAACAGCAGAACAACCAGAATGACAACCAGTTGACCAGTCATTATAATGCACACTGAATACCAGGGGCAGACGCTTAATGTAGGAGCTGCCCCCTGGTGGTCAGTGTGCTCCCACAGTGGGAGTGCTGCCAGGCTGAGCACACTTCCACAGAAGGCTGATCTCTGCAGGCCACACCCCCCACCAGTACACAAATCCCGTGCTCCTGGCCTCTAGTCTATATATATAAAAGCCTAATATGCTAATTGTCCCTCCAACCATTCGATCATTTGACCAGTCGCTATGATGTGCACTGACCACCAGGGGGTAGATGCTCTGACTGGTAGGTTAGCTTGCTGCTGGGGTCCAGCTGATCAGGACTGGGTGAGATGGGCCAGACATGCCCTGGAGCCCTCCCACGATCCCTCACTGGCCCTGATTGTGCACCAGTGGGGTCCCTCGGCTGGCCTGAGAACCTCTCTTAATATGGGACCCCTAGGGGGATGTTGAAGAGCTGAATCTGTGCACCTGGTCTCTAGTTTTAAAGATTAAAAAATCAAATCATAGAAGCAGAAGGTAACAGATTACTAGGAAATGAAACATAACATTTACCACACTTATTTATATGTTCTGGTCGACTTCTAAGGATTTAGGCACTTAGGAGGCAGGTCGTGTGACCCATCATACCTGGTGTTGTCCTGAAACTTGCTGCCTGCACCGCTGGCTTTGGCCTGGGTCTCTGTGATCACTTCCAGTGACAAAACATCATCTTTTCTCATTGAAAAGCCCACATTTATCAGCATTAATAGGATCAGTTCCATATCCTTCTCTGTGAAATTTCCAGTAAGTTTTTCCAAAATGTTGAATATGAGAGATGGTACCATGTAGAAGAAATACAAATGGGCAATGATGGCGAACAGGTTGTCACACTCTTTGCATTTACTTCCCTTTTTACAGACATCATCAAACTTCCTCACTGCAGCCTCCAGAAAGGCAGGTCTGACCTGCATAAATGAAACAGATAAAATGTTATTGCAAACACCTGACAATCATGGCAGCAAGTTACTCTCAGGGATCCTTCTATTCAAATAGCTGTAGTGTTTATGCTGAAAGAGTCAGTACTTTTAAAATCAATGCATCAATATACACATGGTAGTGGGTGGGGCCACTGGCCAACCTCCTGCAGCCCCTCCTCCTGACCGACCCTACCCCCAATGGGCCCCCACTACCCTGATCGGCCTGTAGCCCCACCCCCACCCAGGCCCACCCCAGATTGGCCCTTCACCCCAATAAGGCGCAGGGCCTGCTAGCCAACAACCCCTGGCCTCTCCCCTAGGCCACTGGTCCTCAATCAGCATCCCCCTACCCAATCGAAAGCGGGGCCAGCTGGCCCACCAATCACAGCCCCTCCTCATGGCTGACCCCACCCCAATAGGCACCCCCATTCCCAATTGGGGCGGGGCCTGCCACCCAATCACCTGTGGCCACTCTCCCCAGGTGGCTCGGCCCTGATTGGCCCCAATTGGGGCTGAGCTGGCTGGACCCCACCCATGCACAAATTTGTCCACTGGGCCTCTAGTTATCCTATCTAATAATAGACAAACATGGTAATTGACCATACCTTCACTATGCTTCCTATTGGCTAATCAGGGAAACTGCTACCAAAGATGGCGGTTAATTTGCATACCTAGGCGCAATGCTGGGAGGCGAAAGGGGAAGGATGGAAGAAGCCACCTGCTGCTGACAGTGATCAGAAACCCAGGCGGCAGGCAAGAGCCGGGTAGCATGGCAAAGGTGTCCCTGAGGGCCGCCTTTGCCCACCCTCCAGCCGGTGATCATAGAAGCCGGGCAGTGATTGGAGAAGTACATATATTTTTTTTACAAAGTACCTATATTTTTAATAATTTCTTGACATGGTAAAAGAATTTTACATTAGATCCAAGGGTGGTGGGGTGAGGAGAAGGAGCAGCAGAACAATCCATCAAACAAAAAGGGAAAGAGAAATGCATGCTGGCAGGAATTTGAAGGGTGGGTGGGGGCATTGCCCAACTAAAATGCAATTGGTTTTTTACTGAGTACTATTCATGGGAAGACAGCATCCTGACTCCTTCTCTACACAGCATATTGGGAGTAAAAATGATGCATCCAGGTGGAAATATGAATAGGGGTTGGAAGACAGACAGGGAAAGAAGAAGTCAGAAATAGACACTGAGAGAGTCACTGGCTGGCTGGCTGCAAATAATGACTCTCCAGTAGTGATAGAATACAAAAGTGGGGGATATCTCGGGAATATTCAAGAGATAGGTGGCAACTCTTCTATGGTTTTGACTTGCCCAGCAGATTTCCACATACACACGTGTACACGCCTATGTTTGCATGCACACACATATACACATAACTGACTGCTCCCACCTGGAAGCATAGAAGAAGAAGCCGCCAGAGGAAGAAGCCACCCACCTTTGGTCCAGGCGCCAGCGCCTGCGGCTGGCCGCAGCCAGGAGATGGACAAGCCAGCCGCCTGAGGTCCAAGGCTGCAGCCACCCAGAGAAGCTGCCAGCCCTGTGGTCCAGGGCGCCAGCGCCTGTGGCCAGGGAAATAGGTTCCCTCTTCTCCTACTACAGTCATTACTTCAATATTCCCCTTCTGAATTTCTCTCCTGTGCTGCAACCCAACTCCACTTTTTATCGGAAGGATAAAGAACAGAGAGAGCAGTGTTAAAAGCTTACATTTTTAAGCCGGTAGGTTGGTACTTAAACATATAAATGGAAAGCTAGAGTCCTTAAGGTAACAAAGGCTACAAAGGACAGGGACAGCGCATGACCTATTATATCCAACAATCCATATGGGGACTGCAAACTTTGCAATGATGACAGTTAGTGAAGATATGAATCAACTAAAATAGTTGACAGGGACAATTCTTCCATCTTTGAAAATATCTACATCAAATCTGTTTAAATAGATTTTCATCTGCATAATATAACACATTCTGATAAGACCACCGCCACCACCAGTGTGGTCAGTGTTTTGCCAATAAATGTTTAATAGCTGAGGGACAGCCCCCCGCCACCGCGAGTGCACAAAATTTTGTGCACTAGGCTACTAGTTGATTATAAATTGCATTCAGATCCAGAGATAGAGAAGCATTGATCAGACTGTCCAAACTCAGAGGTAAGGTAGGAGAGGGTCAGGGTAAGGGGGAGAGATTAACCAAAGGACTTGTATGCATGCATATATTACTAACCAATGGACACAGAAGACAGGGAGTAGAGGTATCTGGGAGGGTAATGGCGGGATGAGGACATATATGTAATACCTTAATCAATAAAGAAATTAAAAATGTTTTAATTTATTTCAGACAGGTTAGAGAGCGGGAGAGATATAGAAATATCAATGATGAGAGATCATTAGCGATAGGCTGCCTCCTACAGGCCCCCTATTGGGGTGGAACCCACAATTTAGCAAGTTCTTTGACCAGGAAACTGAAGATAGTCATTGTGGTTGGTTTGAACAACCAGGATCAGAAAGCATGGTTATGGCTGAACTGTGGGCCCTGTGGACAGAGTTGACCTTCGCTGCAGGAGGCCTCACAGTTTGCCTTGAGCCCCAGGATGCCTTCTAATGGGTACTTTGTACACAGAGGGGAATTATCAGAACTGAATGCAAATAAAAAGACCAGTGGCTTACACTTTTGCTTAAAAGTGTATCTGTAAGGTACTTTAGTATACTCACCACAATGATAGTACCCCAGAGGAAAATGACATACACAGAGGCAGAATTGATGATAAGCATCCACAGAATTTCAGAGGATCTGGCCAAAATTCACAACAACGGGACAGGATATGGAATAAAAGAAATAAAATTTGAGATAATGAGGGTTCTCCGACATTTACAATAAATCTATCTCAAGAAATCATCTTTAGAAAGCCAAAATCAGCTTCCAAGATGCCCCTATTGCATTCCTGTGTTTTAAGAAAGACTGCAAGACCTGGCCAGTTAATCAGTGGTTAGAGTTTTGGCTCCAGGAGGGAATGGTCCCTGGTTCCATTATGGTCAAGGGCAAAGACCTCAGTTGTGGGTTTAATCCTAAGGCCATGTCAGGGCACATAAGGGAGGCAACCCATTGATGTGTCTCTCTCTTGAGGATCTCTCTCTCTCTCTTTCTCTCTCTCTCTCTCTCTCTCTCTCTCTCTCTCTCTCTCTCCCCCTCTCTCTCCACTTCCAATCTATATAGAAGTCAAAGAGAAAAAAACAAACAAACCTTACGTGAGGATAAAATAAGTATTCTATAAATTTAAAATAAATTTAAAAATACATCCATTGACTTTTTAAAAAGAGATGAAGAGATAGAGAGAGAGAGAAAGAGAGAGAAAGAGAGAGATGAGAAACATCAAGTAGCTGCATCCTGTATGCCACCGAAAGGGAATCCAGGAAGGTATATTCCCTGACCTGGAATGGAACCAGTGACCTTTCAGGGCAAGGGATGGTGCCCAACCTACTGAAGTGCAATGACCAGGAAAGAGTTTATACTTGCATTATTATTTATGAACTAGAGGTCTGGTGTATGAAATCCATGCACTCAGGGGTGCCTCAGGCCGGCTTGTGCCCTCTTGCAGTCCGGGAGCCCTCTGGGGATGTCTGATTGCCCTGGATGTGGGAGAAGCCCCCGCCACCACTACTGTACTCGCTAGTTATAAGCCCAGCTTCTGGCTGAGCGGTGCTACCCCTGTGGGAGTGGACTAACCACCAAAGGGCAGCTCTTGCATTGAGCATATGCCCCCTGGTGGTCAGTTCGTGTCATAGTGACTCCTTGGTCGATTTGCATATTAGCCTTCTATTATATAGGATTATTGAATTAATTTCCATACAACAACTCTAAAGCTACTTTACCACACCCTATATTTACCTCCTGTCTTTCATCATCTGTCTTCTACCTGCCCCATCTAAATGCATTTATTCGTTTTCTTCCCTTACAAGATTAGTTCATATTTTTCATAATATTGTAAGCACTATAAGGAGCGTATTCCTTAACAAATATTGGTCTCCTTCATGATACACAGTTATTTTACATTCAACACTAATATTTATGTTAAATGTTAATTATTTTTTATTGCTGAGTAGTATTGTGTTCTGTATATGAACACTTTAAATATTTATCTGTTTATGGTTTTTGTTATTTCCAGATTTGGGGTATTATAAATAAATTTTCTGGAAATGTTGCATTCAGTTATTTATATAAATGTATGCTTCACTTATCTAAATGTTACAGTGTAGGTGCGTGGTATGCTTTTGAAGACATGTTAAACTGTGATCTAAAATGGTCATTCCCTTTGTTTTCCCAGACACACACAGTAATGAAAATTCTAGTTTTTCTTTATCCTTGTAAACACATGCAATGTTTAATATTTTTAAATTGTAGGCCCCAAAATCAGTATAGTGTTAACTTGTTTTGTTTTAAATCCATTTCCATAAGAAATTTTCATGGTGAGCATTTCTTTATACATTTATTTCTGCTGTCTTTATCTCTTTTGTTGAAAATTTTGGTCAGAAACTTTTGTGATTTTTAAAATGAAATTAGGATTTAATCGATAGGAGGACAGTTCAGCATCTAAGACATCTGTATTCACTCCACTCATTCCTTAAAGACCCAATTGGTTTATTTGCCATTGGGAACTATATGTTTTGAATATTGAAAGCAAAACAGTTTTTCTCAAACTTTATCTTATGCACAATTTAATGTCCACTTGCAAGATACACTTTTAAGTTTAATCTATGTTGCTAACATTCTCCACCATTCATTTTAAGTTAAAGCATTCAATAGTACATCAGTGAAGTTAAGTTTTGTGCTATTTGTCAATTTTCTTGGTGTAAAATACTCTCATCATGATCAGTTTCAAACTGGCAAAATGATGGCACTGAACATGGGCCTGATAAGATATTTCAGTAGCAAATCATTACATATTATTTCCAACATGCTGATGCAGTAGGTACAAATATACTCATGAACATTCATGATAATATAGTAAAATAATAGAAAGTGGCAAGTTTTAAACATTTTAAACTTTGATGTAAGTATAAGTGATTTAAAGCATACATTCAAAATATTTTTATGGATTTCAGAGAGGAAGGGAGAGGGGGAGAAAGAGAGAGAAACATCATGATAAGAAAGAATCGCTATTAGATTGCTTCCTGCATGCACCACAATATGAATCCAGCCCACCACCTGAACATGTGTCCTGACCAAGAATTGATCAGTGATCTCCAGGGTCATGGTTTAACAGTCAACCACTGAACCACACCAGCTGGGCTCTTCTAAGACTTTCAGGGATCCCACTCAAGCTGTAACCAGGCTAGCAATGAGCAGTGGCAGCTCATCTAGGCTAACCCCCTGAATCTGCTGTTAAGACCTCCTTTACTTTGAATGCCCAGTGAGCTAACAGCAGCCTCACTTTGGCTCATTTATTTCCCACAATGTTTCTAGAGAGGCAAAGGAGCCACACCTGGTCTCTGTGCTGTTGCTTGTTCTATCAGAAGGCCTACATTTTTTCATTATTCCCAGCTTCATTTATCGTACCCTCAAAATCTTCTGAACTCGTGTTGTGAAATCTTTTCTAACATGAAGTAATGAACTCAAACTCTACAGACCAAGCTGAGGCAGACCGGCTCTAGGCTCCTTCCTGTTGGTGGAAACAGCTATGCCTGGGACATACTCTATAAAGAGAGACCAAGTCATGATTTTTCTTTGAGAACTTGAAAGAAATGTGATAGCCCTCATTCACTTCAGTGTTGTTGACTCAAATCAATCTTAACACTATTCCTTTTTTTAATTGATTTTTTAGAGAGAGAGGGAGATGTAGAAAAATCAATGATGAGAGAGAATCATTGATCAGTTGTCTCCTGCATGCCCCCTACAGGGATGGAGCTCCCGAATCTAGGCGTGTGCCCTGACCTAGAATCCTGCCAGAGATAACTTGATTCATGGGTCCACGCCCAACCACTGAGCCATGCCATATGTGCAAACTATCTTTTTTATTTTAGACTCTATTAAAAATAGTCCCAGTTTCCTCCATCCTCAATCCCCTTTGCTTCCCTCTCTCCTGACCACACCATTCTAGGCCCTCACCCCATTATTGTCTATGTCCATGGACTATGCATATATGTATATACATTCCAAAATATATTTTTATTGATTTTGGAGAGAGGAAGAGAGGGGGAGAGATAAATACATCAATCATGAGAGAGAATTACTGATTCGCTGCCTCCTGCACATTCTCACCCCCACCCAATTGAGAATTGAACCTACAACCCATGTATGTTCCCTGACCAGGAATAGCACCAGGACCTCATGGATCATAGGTCAATGCTCAACCATTGAGTCATACCAGCTGGGCTATATTATTTAAAATAAAAAAACGTATTTTTTTTAGCGTTGATAGTATTACAGATGTCTCCCATTTTCCCCTGTGCATATATATTCCTTGGGGGATCTCTCCCAGTCCTCCCCACAGCCCTCTCCTGGGAGATCTGCCAGTCTGTTCCAGTTAACCAGGCCTCTGGTCCCATCTTATCTTTCCCCAGGTCCTCTTGCTGAACACATCACCTTTATTCACCAATGTCATTGGCTGGGAACCTAGCCATCCTGTCGGCGTTTGAGAAAACTATATTACCCAGAAAGGAACGCCTGACGTGGGCGGAGCTAAAGGGAACTTTTGTTGTCAGGGCATCCGGTTAGGGCGGGACTTCCGCCGTCCTCCTCCTGGCGGGCATTTTGACCTCTTCACTTTCTTCAAAGCTTCACAGGCCTCAGCCCACTGGTCATGAGTAGGAGGAGGCCTAGGAGGCAGCGTCCTTGCTGTGTGGGGTGTGTCTGACGCTGGTTGGGCACCAACAGGCCGGTATCGGGGCCTCCGTGCCTCCCGGACTCCTCTCTGCTCACAGCGTTCCCGCAGCCTGACCCCGTTTAACCCCCCAGCCTTGGGGACCCGCCTCTCAGGTCCCACCGCCCAGGAAGCCGCATCCAGAACAGTGAGTCTCTCCTGGATGACCCAGGGTGTGATGGGGGATGAGGGCCACAGGCTGCAGTGCCACCTTCTAAGGACACGGTGGTGGGGCTGAGGCAGGAGGATTAGGAAAACCCGGGTCTGTTGTGGATCTAAAGGCAACAGAGAGATGAGGTGAGGTTTTGCACGAGCAGTTTTACTTTCATTTTCAGAACGCTGGGGCCATAGATGGTTGTGAAAAAAAGAGGGAATTTTCTGAGGCCGGTTTCTAACTTTTCCTAACATTGCTCAGAGGAAGGACAGACTAGAAGACAGAGGACAGCAGCTGTGGACAGGAAGGGGAAGTCCTGTAAATGATAAGGGAACTGGCAGAGTGAGCCCTGAGGACTGAGCCCGGAGATAACACAGGCATCTGGAGGGCACCTGGCCTCTGGGTTGGGCAAGGGCACTGAGCAGGTGAGCCCATAGAACAGTGATTTTCAACCTTCCTGATGCCGCGACCCTTTAATACATTCCTCATTTTGTGGTGACTGAAAGGGCGAGGGCTACACCCTTCATCTTGCCCCAGATCCTCCATTTTTGGTGCAGCAGCCATTAGCCATGTGCTCAGCAAGGAGCTTTTTCCTGGAAGCCCAAGCCTCTGCTAGCCACACCTAGGATTTCTTTAAACTAACCAATGATAATCAAGGGAAGTGGGCCCAATAGACACAACCCACATCCTGTATAACAAGACACCGACTTGCACCTGGCCAATCGCCAGGGACAGACTCAAACTACTCCTTTAAGTATTATGATTGATCATTTCAAAGAGATTAGGGGAGGCTATAGAGCTCCCCCAGGAATTGGGAAATTGTTAGAAATTGGATGGATTGTTTAAACTCTGAGTGAATGTCTGGTGAAAATGTGTGAGTGTGGAGGGAGGGGGTCTGTCCTCTCCTCTCCTTTGTGTGGCTCCACAAATTTGGTCAGGGGGGCATCTGAGTGAGGATCTGTGAATACAGGTCACCCCCTCCCTTGTCTGTCTCTCATCACCGATCATCATGGGGTCGGGACAAAGTTCGTATAAAAACTTATGTCTAGGTATTTTGAAGTGAAATAATGCTGAAATATTGCTAGAGGACAGAATTGAATCTGTTGGTTGATTAAAAATGTTACTGATTAAGAAATGCTAAGTATTTGACTTGCCAGCTAAAAGTTTAAGGTTCAGATTGAATTGGGAAAAATTGTGTAGTTGTGGTAACTAAATGCCTTTGCTTATTGGTCTGATTAAAAAGGATTAATTTTATGACCTCAACTGAAAATTTTTAATACAGAAACCAGTTTAAATTTAATTGATATTCTTTAAGATAATTATAAAAGGTATAAACAGCTGATGAGATTTCAGTTTGTCTACAATATAATGTTGGCCATCTATCTTTTAGGGATTTTGATTTGCTCTGTCAAAAAAAAACAACAAAAAAACAGTGTAGACAGCCACCATTTTGAGCTGCATGACTTGGCTGCCACCGTGTCAGCCACATGGCTTGCTGCTCCCCTGTTGGCCGCCATCTTGAAACAGCAAAGGCCCCTCCCTCTGATTTAGCCAAAAAGGAATGTCTGCTCACTGAGGCAGGATGGAATTTCAGGGGTGGAGCTTTAAGGCGGAGTTTTACTACAGAAATGTGGATGGTGGAGGAAGTGTGCTTGCCTTGCAGATTTATTTAATACTATTTTTAAGAAGACATTTTTAATGCTTCTAAGTCATTTTTCCAATCTCTTAAATCTTGAAAACCCTGCTTTCCTTAAACTAAGGACAAATAAAGGTTATATGTTCCCTCCCTAAACAAAAGTTAAATAGCTTATGTCAAAGTCTTTAAAAGGGACTGATAGCAGTAATCCAATTTCTAAAGTGAAGTATGGTGACGATTATTTCAGGTAGAAACTGTGGTTTCATACTGGTCTTAAAGGGCACATTTTTCCTTTGCCTGGGAGGGACAGCACAGCTGTCCCAGGGTTGGAAGGCTCCAGTTAACTTGTCAACTCAGTGTTCTGGAGACCCAGGACTGTGGTTTAGATAACATGCCTAAGTTTAACCTAGGTTACCCAAGGACTCTAGATAATGTGTTTACCCAAAACAGTGGTTTGGATTGCATGCTGTCTCTGCTTCTGTAAATTGCTTTTTTTGAAAACTAGGTTCCTCATTCCAAACCTTGGAATGTAGTCAATACATTTGTGATTTTTTGACTGCCTCTGTTATTTTCTCTTTAGTTTCCAATGCCCTAGGTCTAGGAGCTGTATCAGTGAAGAAATTGCTTCGGCATATGTCTGAGATTTTGTTGCCTTTGGATTCCTCTTGTATTTTTATGATTTCCCATCTTACATTTAAGTCCTTTATCCATTTTCAGTTTATTTTTGTGTATGGTGTAAGTTGGTGGTCTGGTTTCATTTTCTTGCATGTATCTTTCCAATTTTCCCAACACCATTTATTGAAGAGACTATCTTGACTCCATTGTAAGTCCTTCCCTCCTTTGTCAAATATTAATTGAGCATATTGGTTCGGGTGAATTTCTGGGCTCTATATTCTATTCCATTGATCTATATGTCTGTTCTTGTGCCAGTACCAGGCAGTTTTGAGAGCAGTGGCTTTGTAATACAGCTTGATATCAGGTATTGAAATCCCACCTACTTTGTTCTTCTTTCTCAGGATCGCTGCAGCTATTCGGGGTCTTTTTTTATTCCAGATCAATTTTTGGAGAGTTCCTTCTAGGTCTGTGAAATATGTTGTTGGTATATTAATGGGAAGTGCATTGAATTTTTAGGTTGCTTTGGGTAGTATGGACATTTTAATGATGTTGATTCTATTGTATGTTCTTCCATCTGTTTATGTCTTCCTCTATCTCTTTAGAGGAATATATGTTGATATGTCCTGTAGTTTTCTGAGTAGAGGTCTTTTACCTCTTTAGTTAGGTTTTTTCCTAGGTATCTTAATTTTTTTGGTGTGATGGTAAATGTGATTGCTTTTTTAGTCTCTCTTTCTGTAAATTCACTATTGATGTATAGAAATGCCATAGATTTCTTGGTGTTGATTTTGTATCCTGCTACATTGCTGAATTCATTTATTAAGTCTAGTAGTTTTTTGATGGAGTCCTTAGGGTTTTTTATGTACCATATCATGTCATGTGCGAATAAGAACAGTTTTCCTTCCTCTTTTCCAATTTGGATGCCTTTTATTTCTTCTTATCTAGTCGCAATGGCTAATACTACATTTCTACTTTTTTTTTTTTTGCCATACTTGACACTGTGCTAACTTGACACTGTGCTAACTTATCATCTCACCTGTGACTTCCTGGCCATTGACTACCTTCACCTGTTCCTCTGCATTGCTCCGTCTTCAGTATTCTCTAACATTGACCTGTACATGTGTTATGAGGTGCACCTACAAGCTTAAATAGTTCTTGAACATCAGGTACTAATTTATTGAATAGTAGAGGCCCGGTGCATGAAATTTGTCCATGAGTAGGGTCCCTAGGCCAGGCCAGCGATCATGGCCGATCAGATTTTCTGCCTGCCCACCTCCTCCATCCCTTGCCACACGCGTGCCACCACCGCATGGTTTCCCCTTCCACGCTGCCACCGCATGGTTCCCCCACCTCCTCCTTCCCTCGTTTCCCCTGCTGCTGCCATTGGTCACCCACCATGTTCCGCACTGCCTCCTGGTGGTCAGCACATGTCATAGCGAGCGATCGTTCTCCAGGACTAACTCCGAAGGGGTCACTTTGCATATTACCCTTTTATATATATAGATTACTTGGAATGAGACATAACCATATTTCAGCACAGCTTTCCACGTCACCAGCAGACAAACCATGCTCAACTCTGTTAGCAGAAGAATGAGCTGAAGATCCTGCTTCTCTTCCACGTGGTGCTTACTGCATGTGTCATATTTTGTTTGAGATCTTCCTTGTTTTGTGATCTTCAGTAGCCCAGACCTTCATGGGAGTAACTTATAATCCTTCCTATAGATCTTTTGTTGTGAGTCAATTGCACGGAACCGTGTTATGTGCAACACACTTTTGTAAAGGGACTTCCACTGTCACCACAGTCAGCATTCAGTTCCTCACCATTTTTCTATTTTCACGTTGTTGGCATAAAAGGGATGATGAGGAGACCAATTCTGAGCAGAGTGTATATGTACCAGGAGAGTCATGTCAGGGCTTTTAAGACAGCCCCAGCAACTCAGAAGACACATATTTTTCTCAGTCTTAAAAGATATTTTGGACCTGACTGAGTTCCAAGTAGTATATTTTGAGCAGAAAGCCTTCATCCATAACATATATGTGCGAGAGACTTCTGTTTCATTGCAAACCCTCACCAGCAACAGAGAGATGCCAGTGGACAGAAGCCCTGGAAAGAAGATATGGACAGGGCCTCACTTGTGTCCCAGTGCAGCTTTTACTTAATATGGGTGCCTTCAACCATTAGGGAGGTTGGGAAAGACTTGCCAGCCATCTCAGACAATCTCCAGCACCAGGCCACTTTTAACACTGGATAGTGAGATTTCACAAGAATTTCTCAGTGGAAGAAGTCATGACGAGTGGGCTGAATGTGAAAAAGCTGCCAGCCACAACCAGAAAGTTGTTCAACATCAGGTTATCTACTCCAGAGTAGTGATTTATAAGTGTAAAAAATGTAGAAAAGCTTTTAGAAATATCTTTTTCCTCATTCATCATAGAAAAGTTTACACTGTAGAGATGCAATACGAGTGTAGTGATCATGGGAAGTCCATCATCCTGAGGTCCAAACTCATTCAACATCACAGCACTCACAGTAGAGAAAAGCTATACGAGTGTAGTGATTGTGGGGAGTCCTTTAGGCAACACAGTAACTTCACTCAATACTAGAGAGTTCACAGTGCTGCAAAACCTTATGAATGTAGTGAATATGGGAAATCTTTTTCCTGCAACAATCACCTCCTATCCACAGGAGAGTTCACACTAGAGAAAAGCTATATGTCTGTATTGATTGTGGGAAGTCCTGTGTGCTCAGAAAAAAATGAATTCTGTATTCTTACTTATGTTTGAGGAAATGATGAGTACTCCGAGCTCTTAGGATCTTCACTCCTTTGTCTCTGAGTAAGGAATGGACCTAACCATTGTTTCCCCCAGACCACAGTCCTAAAATATGCTACACCTTTCAGGGACATTGTGCTTCTCACATGGTGCTGTGATGAATTTTTTCAGGTAGTTATTCACCAACATGCAAACCACTTGCTGTATATGTCTCTGGTTTATGATCTTTTTATAAAGGTGCTTTTTGCATTTGTACCTTTAAATTATTGGTTCTATTCTCTTCCTGGGATGACTTGAAAGCACAATTGTGATCTGTCAGCAGGTAGAGGTGAAGAGATATTGTGGGGATCCCAAACTTTCAGTGCTTCTGAAGGGACATCATGATGGCAGAAAACCACTCTTTGGCCATTATTTGCTTATTTTGCATTTCTGCCAAAAGCCTTAAAGCAAGACTGCAGGACTTTATGGTTCTAATTTGCAGCCTGGTACCTCTATTATTGGTGAAGTCAAAGGTCACCCTGAAGAGGAGGTCTTTGTTGTGCTTCTGTGAAGCACTTTGTTCATAGTGTGTATGACATAAGTCTCAGCAAATGATCCATGTGTCATGATGGACTAAATTTCATAGGCTGGTGTCATTTGTGGTAAGAATCTGGGGGTTGTGTGCAACCACAATTAGGGCAGAAGCACTGTTTCAATCGTGAGTGGGAGAGACTGCAGTAAATTAGTTGAAAAATGCTTCTTCTGAATGTTTTCCACAAATGTAGCAGGGCCTGTGGCTTGCGTGATGTTTGTGTACAGATGTTCTCAGGACCTCCGTACCTGTTTACTATGACTGAAGTCATTGGCAGAGAAAATAGTCTTATAATTTTGCTATTCTCCTGCCCCCCCTAGGGTGTTCACCTCAAAGTTGATGCTCAACATACAAGAATTCAAAGGTAGAGGAAGAATAATCCTATAATCAACCCCAGGATGTTTCTTGCAACCAGTCAACATTCTTATGGATTCTGATGATAATAGTCTAGATTGCTTACCAATATTTGCTGGGACTATGGCAAGGCTGTTCCTTCCAGGATATGAGAAATGACATGCAACAAACTGCACATTTTTAATATGTACTATTTGGTGAGGTTTAATGTACATATAAAGCTGTACATGAAATAAACTTAGCTATCACAAATGTACACAGTGGAGCAAAAATAGGTTTACAATAGTGAGCACCCAAAACACATAGTTTATTGTTTTTACAAAAGTATTTTAAACATTAGTTTATTGATTCTTTTAGGGAGAATGGGAAGGAGGGGGGGGAGAGAAACATCTATATGAGAGACATATGTTAATCTGATGCCTCTTGCATGCCCCCTACTGGGGTTTGAGGAAGGCATGTTCTAGTGCCCTGACCTGTTCTAGTGACCTTTAAGTGTAGGGGATGATGCCTAACTGAGTGAGTAACACTAACCAGGGAAGAGTAAATTCTTATATTATTATTGGTTAATTATTGTATTACTTCCCATACCAACAACTCTAACCCTACTTTTGGCATACCCTATATTTACCTTCTGCCCTTTTACAAACTCTCTCTCTACCTTCCCCAGTCCTACAAGTAGGCATTGATTTTCCTTCCATTACAACGCAGTAGTGCATATTTTTCATAATTTTATAGGCACTAGAAGGTGTGTGCTCTTTAACAAATATTGGTTTCCTTCACCCTATAGTTATTTTGAGATTCAACACAAATTGTGTACTGTGAATTACTACTTTAATTATGTGTCTATGACTTTGGTTATTTCCAGGTTTGGGGTATTACAGAGAAATCTGCTGGGCATATTGTGTTCAGTTCATTATCTAGATGTATGTTTTACTGATCAAACTGTTGTTGTGTAGGTGAAAGTTTTACATTGTAAGATATGTGGAACTGTGATCTAAAATGCTTATTTCCTTTGCATTCCCACCCACCCACAGTAATGAAAATTCCTGTTTTTCTGAAACTCTGCCAGCACATATGATGGTAAATTTTTTTAAATACTAGCCCAATCAATGAATATAGGATTACCTCACCTTTGTTTTACTTTCATTTACCTAACAATTTTTGATGGTGAGCATTTGTTTCATACATATATTCACATTGTCTTTATCATATTTGTTAAAATGTCTGCTCAGAATCTTTTAACAATTTTTAAAATGAATTTATTACCTGGAGAGCATTATGCTAAGCAAAATAAGCCAGTCAGAGAAAGATCAGTATCACATGATATCATCATTTGTGGAATATAATGAACAGCATAAACCAGCGGTTCTCAACCTGTGGGTCACGGCCCCTTTGGGGATTAAACAACCCTTTCACAGGGGTCACCTAAGACCATTGGAAAACACATATATAATTATATATTGTTTTTGTGATTAAACACTATGCTTTAATTATGTTCAATTTGTAACAATGAAATTGGGGTTCACCACAACATGAGGAACTTTATTAAAGGGTCGCAGCATTAGGAAGGTTGAAGACCACTGGCATAAAGTGATGAACAAAAATAGATTCAGAGACAAAAGCATCAAAGAGACCTTCAAACCTCAGAAAAAAGGTGTGAGAGGGTAGCGGGGTTTGGAGGATAAGAGATCAGCCAAAGAACTTGTATGCGTAGAAGCATAATCAATGGGCACAGACAATCGGGAGTGGAATCCAGGGTGGGAGAGGAGGGGTTCGGCTGGAGAGGTCAAAGGGTTGAAAATGGGACATAAATAATTCTTTCAACAATAAGAATTTAAAAATATAAAATGAGGCCTAGCTTGTTTGCCTCAGTGGATAGAACATCAGCCTATGGACTGAAGGGTCCCAGGTTCAGTTCCAGTCAAGGGCACATGCCCAGTTGTGGGCTCCATTCCTAGTGGGGTGTGCACAGGAGGCAGACAATCAATTATTCTCTCTCATCATCGATGTTTCTCTCTCTCTCTCTCTCTCTCTCTCTCTCTCTCTCTGTCTCTCTCTCTTTCTCTCCCTCTCTGAAATCCATAAAAGCATGCATACCAGTTGTTCTGCTGTTCGGTCTCTTTGCATATTAGCCTTTAAATACGCAAAGAGACCAAACAGCAGAACAACTGGTCACTATGATGCGCACTGACAACTAGGGTACAGACGCTCAATGCAGGAGCTGCATCCTGGTTGTCAGTGCACTGCCACAGGAGAGCGCTGCTCAGCCAGAAGCTGGGCTCAAAGCTGCCAAGTGCAGTGGAGGTGGCAGAAGCCTCTCCCACCTCCATGGCTCTCCTTGGGGAGCGGGCCTAAGCTGTCAGTCGGACATCTCCCAAGGGATCCCAGACTGTGAGAGGGCTCAGGCCAAGCTGAGGGACCACCCTCTCCCTAGTGCTAGAATTTCGTGCACCAGGCCTCTAATATGTGTGTGTGTGAATTTATTATTTAACCAATAGGAGGATGGTGCACAATTTAAGAGATATTTGAAGTTCACTCGTACCTCAAAGACTCAAGTAACTTTTTTGCTATGTATATGGAACCATAGGTTTTGAATATTGGAATGGAAAATTTTCCCCCATATTTTTCCTAAGTATAATTTAAACCCACTTATATCATACTCTCACAGGTTTAATCTGTATTGGTAACATTCTCCAGCATTCTTATTTAAGTCTAAGCATTCAAAATTCAAGTGAAGTCTAGGATTGTAATCTTTATTAATATCCCTTGTGTAAATACTTTCATCATTGTGAGGTTCAAACGGCCAAAATGATGGCTCTGAACATGGACATGATAAGATATTTCAGTAGTACATCATTATATTTTTATTTCCAATATGCTGATACAGTAGCACCAATTGTGTTCAAAAATTTTCGTAATAAAACAGTAAATTTATTGGGAAACATCAAGTTTAAATCTTTTTTTAAAAACTGATTTAAGTAGAATTGATTTAAAATGGACATTAAAAAAATATATATCCTTTTGGTTTTCCCTGCATGCCTGCATCGTTGATACCAAGTTCCTCTTGCCCTTATCAGTGCTTCATTGTCGCCTATGAAATAGTTGATGCAATAATACAGTCTGACATTGAAATAGCTTACTTTAAATATTTTCTTGTAAAAAAGACACTTATGAAATCCCATGAATCCTATTCTAGCTTTCCACCACTATCTGTCATCATGATGGGTTTTGTATCTATCTATTCTCAGGTACATTATTGGGTTGTTTTACTTAAAATGTCACATATGTCTGACTGAGGTCAAACGGCTAAGTGGGTCAGAGAACAATTTCAATAATGGAATGTTGCAAATTCCACCCCTGGTGAGATAAATTACAAGAGTTAATCAAAGAATATATAAAATTAATGGAAAAAATTTCTCTCTCTCTCTCTCTCTCTCTCTCTCTCTCTCTCTCTATCTATATATATATATATATATATACTGACTGACCAGATTATTATTTTCACCCCATCAGTACTTCATTGACACTTCCAAAAATACTAAATATTGAAAACTTTCTAAGAAAATACTCTCAAGGTATTATTATTATTATTATTTGCATAACTAATTCACTTCATTGTACTCATGGGATGGTCATAATAATTAGGCTGGTCATAATAATCTGAATATATATATATCTCCCTATTTTTCTGTCTCAAATCAATATATGTGTTTTAATCAACTAGCCAGTCCACACACATGTGAACACCAGCACAGCCCAGGGACCTGTGGTGACTAGCAGCCATGGTTCTCTTGAGGGCAGAGCATGCCATGAATGATCCAAAGAATAATATGGGAGGTGTACCCATCAGCCCCTCGCCCAGGCTAGCCAAACCTCCATTGGGTGAGGGTTCCTACTGGGGGGGTGGGGGCTTCAACAGCCTGCAAACACCCATCAACCCCTCACCCAGGCTGGCCAGGCACCCCAGTGGGGAACCCCCACCCTGAAGGGGATGTGACCAGCCTGCAAACACCCATCAGCCCCTCACCAAGGCTGGCCAGGCACCCCAGTGGGACCCCCACCCTGATCCAGGTCACCCTTCAGGGCAAACCAGCCGGCCCCCACCCATGCACCAGGCCTCTATCTTATATAATAAAAGGGTAATATGCAAACTGACCCTAACAGCAGAACGACTGGGAATGACTGGTCACTATGACACACACTGACCACCAGGGGGCAGACGCTCAGTGCAGGAGCTGCCCCCTGGAGGTCAGTGCACTCCCACAGGGGGAGCTCTCCTCAGCCACAAGCCAGGCTTATGGCTGCCAGTACAGCGGTGGTGGTGGGAGCTTCTTCAACTTCCTCAGCAGCGCTAAGGATGTCTGACTGCAGCTTAGGCCTGCTCCCTGCTGGCAAGTGGACATTTCCCCAGGGCTGCCGGGCTGCCAGAGGAATGTGTGACTACCAGCTTGGGCCCGATCCACCAGGGAGTGGGACTAAGCCAGCAGGTGGACATCTTCCTAGGGGTCCCAGACTGCAAGAGGGCATAGGCTGGGCTGAGGGCCCCCCCCCCCCGCCCCGAAGTGCACAAATTTTTGTGCACCAGGCCTCTAGTAGGAATATAAGGAGAGATTGACTTTGATGGGACTAAGGCCTGCTGTCTTCCCTGATGTGGGGAGTAGAGGAAGCAGATGGATGTGCAGGGTGGGGAGTGTGACAAATTTGGCATCTCAAGAGAGAATCTTATCATGGGATGTACTGTCCTCATTATGACAGGATATGAATTTTGAGGACGTGGCCATTGCATTCGCTCAGGAGGAGTGGGAGATCCTTGATGAGGCTCAGAGACGTCTATACTGTGATGTGATGCTGGAAGTGTTTTCACTTGTATCATTCGTAGGTAAGACCTTCATCTCTCCTAGTGTCCTGAAGTGATGCCCACTCTTTATTTATTCTCCAGACATAGCACTGTCTCTCTCAAAGCAAGACCATGGGCTCTGCTCATTTCCCCCACTGTCTTGTGAAATGGGCTGTGGCTGCCAGTGCTGAGCTCTCAGAGAGCCCTGAGCAATAGACTCCACAAACTTCCCTAACACCAGTTGCCTTCGGAACTGCAGGAAGTGTCTGGGTGTCAGCAGCCTTACAGACAGCTTAATAGGTCCCTCCTGCTCTTCCGCACCCAGGAAGGGTGACTATATCAAGATCCATGGCCTCCACTTCTCCACCTTTCCTGTAGATAAGGACCTTGGTGAATGCCTGTGCCAGGTATCTTCTTTATATACATGAACCAGTTGCTGTTATTGTAAGACCCTCCTTCCATTGTTGTTTGTAATATTACCTTCTGTGAATACTATTGCAAGCCAAATGCTATGGGCAAGTGATGGCTGCTCACCTCTGTTGTCTTTCATTGAAACTTGGAATATTTAGTTTGTAGATATTTCTAGAGAAGGAGGTGCAGAGAGAACCCTGGGTTTCTGCAGGGTGAACGTACAGGATGTTCCTAGGGGAAGCCTGGCCTGGCTGAGTGGCAGCTCGGGGGAGGTATGACATAAGGATGGTGTTCAGATTGTACCAGGAACCTGCTCCTGTCTAATGATGTTTGGTGCAAGTTCCAATGGCCACCCCTCATTTATACATTTCCTTTTCCATATTTGACACTTTGCTGGCTTCTCATTTCATCAGTGACTTTCTACCTTTGGATATCTTTGCCTTTGTGTCCTTTTTACATCACCTATTCCTTTGCACATCTCTTTCTGCAGTATTCTACAACATGGACCTATGCAAGTGTTATAAGGAGCACATACACTGAGTGGCCAGATTATAATGACCACCCCATCAGTACTTCATTGACACTTCCAAAATACTCAATATTGAAAACTTCCTAAGCAAATACTCTCAAGGTTTTATTATCATCATTATTATTATTATTCTTTGCATAACTAATTCATTTCATTGTACTGGTGAGTTGGTCATAATAATCTGGCCAGTCATAATAATCTGGCCACTCAGTGTACATGCTTAAATACTCCTAAAATACCAGCTAATTGTTTATTGGATTTTACTTGGAATGAGATGTAACCAAACTTCTGCACAGCTTGCCCGTGTCACCAGCATAGAAGATCTGCTGCAGTGATGGCAAACCTTTTGAGCTCGGCGTGTCAGCATTTTGAAAAACCCTAACTTAACTCTGGTGCCGTGTCACAAATAGAAATTTTTTGATATTTGCAACCATAGTAAAACAAAGATTTATACTTGTGATATTTATTTTATGTATTTAAATGCCATTTAACAAAGGAAAATCAACCAGAAAAATGAGTTTGTGTGTCAACTCTGACAAGCGTGCCATAGGTTCACCATCACTGATCTACTGAATGCTGTTAGCAGCAGAATGAACTGGACAGTCCACTTCTCCTCCATGTGGTACTTGTCTTATTTTTGCTCTATTTCTGCTGAAGTCTCCCTTGTTTTGTGATCTTCAGTGCTCAAGAACTTCAGAGTGACCTCTTACTAATCCATCTTTCAGGTCTTTTATTTTCAGCCAGTTGCAGGAAACCAATGTGCAACCCACTTTTATAATGGGACTTCCCCCTGTCACCAGAGTCAACATTCATTTCCTCATCATTCCTCTGTTTTCAGGTCCTTGGCGTAAGATGGATGATGTGGAGGCCTATTCTCAGCACAGTGTATCTATAGGAGATTCTCAGGTCAGGGCTTCCAGGACAGCTGCAACCACCCAGAGGACCCATCTGTGTAAGCCGTGCTTCTCAGTGTTAAAAGATATTTTGCACCTGAGTGAGTTACAAGTGGTTTACTTTGAGAAGAATGTGTTCTTAAGTGATGCATGTTTGAGAGACTTGTGTTTCAGTGCAATCCCTCACCAGCAACAGAAGGATGCCAGTGGAGAGAAGCCCTGGAAAGAAGATATGGAGAGTACCTTGCTTGTGACCAGTTGCTGCTTCTACTTATCTGGGATGCCTGCAGCTAGGACAGACGTTGGGGAAGACTCCCCAGCCATCTTAGGGCTTCTCCAGCACAAGGCCACTCTTAACACTATGGAGCCACACAATAACAATGAGATTTCACAGGAATTTCTAAGTGGAAAAAGACATCACCAGTGGGTTGAATGTGAAAGAGCTGACAGCCAGAAACAGAAAGTTGCTTATCAGAAAGGTCTCTGCTCTGGAGATATGCTTTATGAGTATAATAAGTGTGGGGAAGTGTGTAGACAAATGTTTAACCACCCTCCACATGGGAGAGTTCACACTGGAGAAAAGCCTTATGAGTGCAGTGAATGTGGGATATCCTTTCGTCAAAAGTGTCACCTCATTGTACACCAAAGAGTTCACACTGGAGAAAAGCCATATGAGTGTAGCGAATGTGGGAAGCATTTCAGATTAAAGGCTGCCCTCACTAAACACCACAGAGTTCACACTGGAGAAAAACCATATGAGTGTAGTGAATGTGGGAAGCATTTCCCTAAAAGGGCTGAACTCACTAAACACTACAGAGTTCACACTGGAGAAAAGCCATATGAGTGTAGCGTATGTGGGAAGCATTTCAGAGAAAAGGGTGCCCTCACTAAACACCACAGAGTTCACACTGGCGAAAAGCCATATGAGTGTAGTGAATGTGGGAAGTCCTTCAGTCAAAGGTCTATCTTCACTAGACACCACAGAGTTCATACTGGAGAAAAGCCATATGAGTGTAGTGAATGTGGGAAGCCCTTCAGTCGAAGATCTTACCTTACTAAACACCACAGAGTTCACACTGGAGAAAAGCCATATGAGTGTAGTGATTGTGGCAAGTCCTTCAGTCAAAGGTGTCACCTCACTATACACCAAAGAGTTCACACTGGAGAGAAGCCATATGAGTGTAGTGAATGTGGGAACCATTTCACTAAAAGGGCTGAACTCACTAAACACTACAGAGTTCACACTGCAGAAAAGCCATATGAGTGTAGTGAATGTGGGAAGCATTTCAGAGAAAAGGCTGCCCTCACTAAACACCACAGAGTTCACACTGACGAAAAGCCATATGAGTGTAGTGAATGTGGGAAACATTTCAGGGAAAGATCTGCCCTCACTAAACACCACAGAGTTCACACTGGAGAAAAGCCATATGAGTGTAGTGACTGTGGCAAGTCCTTCAGTCAAAGGTGTCACCTCACTAAACACCACACAGTTCACACTGGAGAAAATCCATGAGTGTACTGAATGTGGGAAGCATTTCAGAGAAAAAGCTGCCCTCACTATACACCAAAGATTCCACACTGGAGAAAAGCCATATGAGTGTAGTGAATGTGGGAAATCCTTTAGTGAAAGCTCTATCCCCAGTGAATAGAAGAGAGTTCACACGGTGAGTGTAGTGAGTGTGGGATTTCTTTTTGCTACAATCATAACCTGGTTAGACACCTGAAATTTCACACTGGAGAAAAGATGTAAATGTGCAGGGAATGTTTTATTTTTCTCACTAAAAATAAGAACACTTAAGGGCCTCCATGGGACCCATTTACATGAATGTAAACCCCTTTAATGAGAACATACACTCTGCTAGATTTGTCATAAATTTGAGGTACAAGTGAGACTTGAAGGAGCTGCGTTGTATTTGCTAACATGTCCAGACCTACAACCCAAATGTTGTCACTGTGAGTGTTTATTGCTATAGAGATTTCACCTCTAACACCTGGCTCACCTGAGGTGTGTGCATCGGTCACATTCCCTGGGTGCTCAGGGGAATATATTCTGTGTTCTCACTTCTGCTTGAGGTAATTATGATTCCTCCAAGCTCTTGGCAGTATCTTCATTCATTTCTCTATGACTAGAAAATGGACCTGACCAGGATTCATCCTGAGCGCCCGTTCTCAGCTAAGAAGTGCTACCTCTTTCTGGGACATAGTGGTACTCACATTATGCTTTGATGAATTTTGAGGTTTTCTTATTCACCAACCTGCAAACTCTGTGCTCTCCTCTGCTCTGGTTTATGATCTTTTTTTTAAAGGTGTTTTTATATTTGTGTTGTTATTTATTAGTGCATTATTTTCAACACCAACTACTCTAAACCTAAATTTGCCACACTTTGTATTTACCTCCAGTCATTTTGTAATATTTCTGCTTCCCCAACCCTCCATGCAGACATTGATTTACCTTCCTTTACAATAGAGTAGTTCATATTTTTCATAATTTTATTGGCACTATAAGGTGAATTCTCTTTAACAAACACTGGCTTCCTTCATGCTATACAGATGTTTGAGATTTAACACTAACGTTTATATAAATAATTTTTTATTTCTAGAAAATATTGTATTCTATGGATAACCACTTTTACTATTGAGCTGCCTATAATTTCAGTTATTTCTATGTTTGGGGTTTTATAAATAAAAAAGCTCAGAATATTGTATTCCATTCTTTCTACAGATGTATGTTTTATCAAATTGTTCCAGTGTCATTGAATGTGGTACATTTCAACATATATGGAACTGTGACCTAAAACGGTCAATCAGTTTGCCTTCCCACCCACCCAGAAAATTCTATGCAACTCTGCCAGCACATGCAAAGGTTAATCTTTTTAAGCACTAGCCCCATCAATGAGTGTACTGTTAACTCGCTTTTGCTTTAACTTCATTTCCATAAAAATGTTTGATGGTGACCATTTTTCCGTGTATTTCTTTCACTGTCTATCTTCTTTGTTAAAATGCTCAGGATTTTTTGTTTACTTTTAAAGTTAGTTTATTATTCTATTCTAACCAATAGGAGGGCGGTGCAGCCTCTACGACATATGTTTGAATTTCACTCAGTCCTCAGTGACTCGACTGATTTTTTGGCCATATGGAATTCTTGGTTTTTGAATTCTATAAACAAAATGGTTTTTCTCAATTTTTACCCTATGTGCCATTTATAGCCCACTTGTACCATACACTTACACATTTAATCTGCATTGTTAATTCTCCACCAGTGTTAAGTTTAAGCATTTAATGATACATTGAAGTCTAGGTTTGTAGTAGTTGAAAACTTCCCTGGTGTAAATATCACCATCACATTCAAACTGCCAAAATGATGGCATTGAAGATGGACATAAGATATTTCAGTAGTACATCATTATATTTTACTAGTGACTGGGTGTATGGACTTGTGCACATTGAAAGGAAATTAATTAGAAAATGACAAGTGGGGTGGGACTGGCTGAGACGGGTCCCTCACACCCTAGTGCCAACCTCCCCCCGGTCCCTCCCCATTAGGCTCCACCTGGGGCAGCGCCTTGGCTTCAAGGGTGTCTGTGGAATGAGTGGGATCTCTCTGGCAGGTGAGGTCCTGCGGCCTGGCCTGCAGGGAATCGGGCGAAACCAGCTCTCCGATATCTGCTGAGGGGTCCTGGATTATGAGAGGGCAGTGGTCAGGTGACACAACCCAGAATCAGGCTCCCTCCTCTCTGGTTCCAGGATGTGTGACCCGAGAATCGCCATTGCCTTCCATCACTATCTTTCATCCCAGTGGTTCTGGTATCTATCTATTCTCAGATACATCAGTGACTTATTTTACTAAAAACCCCTGATAAGTTTCTCCCTGGCCAGAGAGCTCAGTTGATTAAAGCATCATTGCAATAGAGCCAAGGTTGTGGGTTCCATCCTCAGTCAGGCTCCATGCAAGAATCAAACAATGTGCTGCCACGGAGACGTAGCCGCTGGTTCCGGAGCCTGAGGCCCCACCAGCGATTATTGGACCCAGCAGATCGTCCCTGGATCCAGGCTGAACAATCTGCATTTTCATCTGAACCGCGGGAAGAAAGGGTAGCTGGGTGGAGGAATTCCTGCTCCACGGACACGATGCTTTCCAAGCTAGCTCGTCTGCAGTCTGTGGCGGGGCTTTGCCGGGGCGCCCACAAGCCAGTGGCTTCTGCTACATCCGTGGCAACTAAGAAGACGGTCCAAGGCCCTCTATCGTCTGATGACGATTTTGAACGGGAAGCCAAGTAATTCACGCAAGAAGTAATTTTGATAGAAAACACAGGTTTATAATTAAAAATTGTAAATTTTTTATTGATTCATAAAGTATATAGTATAGGGTTATGTATGGAATAGCACATCGGGTAAATGGCCTCCACGGCTTTGCTGGCACATACGAAAGCCGTGGTCTTCATTGGTCTTCATTGTCCCTACTCCTGGGCCATAATTGGTACTTGGTAATGCTTATCAAATTGAAGGGATTGAAATTACAGGGTAACATATTAGAATCTGATTCAATAAACCAAGTAAAATTAGGCTTTTATTTTTTGCTGTTAATGCTCACGCGATATTCAAAACTTGCTTGAATTTTGGGACAATCTTTACCACCCCTTACCCTTCACCCTGGAGAGAGGGATGTGGAAGGCAGGAAATGCTTTGATTTCCTGAGTGCGCACAGCACCGTCATCCAAGGGCATTGCCTCCCCAAGATCATGGACGCCCTGAAGAGCCAGGCAGAGAAGCTGACGTCGACCTCGCGGGCCTCCTACAACAACGTGCCAGGTGAGGACGAGGAGAACGTCACGAAGCTCTTCAACTACCACCAGGTTCTCCCCATGAGCACAGGGTGGAGGCCAGGTAGACTGCTTGCAAGCTAGCGCAGCAGTGGGGCTGCACCGTGAAGGGCATCCCCAAGGACAAAGCCAAGATCGTCTTCGCAGCTGGAAACTTGGGGCAGGAGTGTGTGTGCCATCTCCAGCTCCACGGACCCCAGCAGCGACGACGGCTTTGGCCCCCTCATGCCGGGGTTTGAGATCATTCCCTACAACGACTTGCCTGCTCTCGAGCTTGCTCTTCAGGATCCAAACGATGCTGCGTTCATGGTCGAACCCATTCAGGGCGAGGCGGGCGTCATTGTCCCGACCCAGGCTGCCTGATGGCTGTGCGCGAGCTCTGCGCCCGGCACCAGATCCTGCTTATTGGATGAGACCCAGACGGGACTGGCCAGGACTGGTCGATGGCTGGCGGTCGGCCATGCAAACGTCAGGCCTGACCTCGTCCTCCTGGGCAAGGCCCTTTCCGGTGGCCTGTAACCCGTGTGGGCGGTGCTGTGTGAAGACGAGATCATGCTGACCATCCAGCCCGGGAGCGCGGCTCCAAGTATAGGGGCAACCCTCTGGGCAGCCGCGGGGCCATTGCCCATTGCCGCCTGCGAGGTTTTGGAAGAAGAGAACGAGCTCAGGAAACTGCCCTCGGACATCGCGACCACCGTGCGTGGGAGGGGGCTGCTGAACGCCATTGTCACCCGGGAAACCAAAGATTCAGATGCTTGGAAGGTGCGCCTGCGCCTTCGAGATAATGGACTTCTGGCCAAGCCCACCCACGGCGACATCATCAGGTTCCACCTCCGCTGGTCATCAAGGAGGACGAGGTCCAGGAGGCCTTGGAGATCATCAACAAGACCATCAGTCTTTCTGGGCTCGCCCCCACCGCTTTCTGAGGGCGGGGCCTGTTCCCACAGGGTGGGGCCTGTTCCCACGGGGCGGGGCCTGCTTCCCCAGGGGCGGAGCCAGCTGGGCTGGCAGCTCGGCCACAGCCTCATAACAGCCTGTGTGGTGCTGCTCTCAGCGCGGGCTCATTCCACTCCCCTGTGTCTTCAAGGACCTTTTAAAACATGTTATTTTCAGTTCATACATGCTAGAGCGGCATTTATAACCACGCAGGTGGCTGTGTAAGAGAACGTGAGGGAGTCTGTTGGATCACGCGTGTGTGCTGAGGCGAAATGCTCCCTCTGTATGTAGGCAGCCTTTTCGGCAAGTCCCATGTGGTTTTTACAGGTTTTTATCATTTCCTCGCTGGTGTAAATATATTGTATTTCAAAAAGGTATATGGGGTTTTACATAGAAGACTGCTTTAACCTTCTAAAGTTGAATCATAATCACTGAATTTTAGGAAGGATGAAATGGTTAAACTTATATAAAGTACTAGGTTTAAAGAAACTTTACATTAGCCAACACCAAGACATGTCATTATTTTGAATTGAGAACTAATGTTCAACATTCCCAAATTACGTTTTCAATATTGGTATAATTTGTAAAGAAATACTCATTTTCAGTTTTTCTTTAAATTTAAAATAAAGCTTATATTTAAAAAAGAATCAAACAATGTATAAAATTAGTGGGACACAAAATGGGTGTTTCCCTCTCCCTATTCTTCTCTCTCTTGCTCTCTGATCAATATATTTGTGTGTTTTTTCACCAAACGAGTCAACACATGCGAACACCATCACAGACTAGGCTGGAACCCTGTGGCGAACCCTCTGCCCTCATAAGGATTCTCAGAGGGCAGAGCACACAGTGAGGGAGAGGACAGGAGGGGAGGGGCCCTGCTGTCAGTGTGGAGGGTGGGGAACTGGGGCTGAGCTGAAGAGTCACCCTCAGGTAATTATGGCATCTGTGCTCCCTGAGACTAAACCCTAAGGAGCTGGGAAAAACTCCTGGACATGGGTTTTGTGGTCTCAGCACCTTCTAGCCAGGGGTTGAGACTGAGCTATTTTGGATTCAGGTGGTTGAGGATCCCAGATCCCTCCCAGGCATTCTGGAGCAGCTCCTAATACTTGAGGCCCTCAAATGAGTTCACGTACCTCTGAGCAGCCCATGCACTCTCCTAAGCTCCATGGGCATTGTTTGAATCTCTATTTTTGCATTTCTGGGTAATTTTCCATTTTCATTTCATTAAAAATACTGCCCAACCAGTCCTGGAGGTAGCATGGATTCTCCAGGAAATGGTGCTGTGTGTTTTTAATGGTGATACCATTCTGCCATACAAGCATTTCCTGAAAGAGAGGCTTGGTCTCAACATGATACCACATTGGAGGGATGCATTCCAGGTGGTCTCCCCTCCATAAATTTGGCCTGTGCCGAGCAGACCCTTGCACCTGGAATGAGGTGATGGAGCCTGGACTCTGAGGGACAATATACTGTGGGATGTGAGGTTGAGGGGGCAGAGAGGTTGGGCCCTTGGACAGGTTTGGTTTTAGAGGTTCCTGCCAGCATATGGGGGTGTGTCCATTGTGTGTGTGTCCTGTGGCACTGTCTGGGTGGCCCCAATTATTTGTTTCTGTGTATGTGTGTTCCCCTCAAGGTATTGCCTATGTCTACAGTGTGGGTCTATGTGAGCCTGGACCTAAGTCCAGCACCTGAGTGCCCAGAAGAGGCTGGGGGTGTTCTCTACCTGCATGTTTCTGTGCTCATGTTATCTGTATATTTCTCTCTGAGTCTGTGCACCCCAACCACTGACAAGTCATAGTGAATCTCCGGAGAGGTGATGTAGAGGACTACCTGTTGTTCTTCCCCACCACCAGTTGAGCCCTTATTCTCCTGCTCGTCCAGGCATCTGGTGTCCCTCTGGAGGTCCCATCTTAGGTATGAATTAAGCACAGGGCCAAGAACCTCAGGCTGTAGCAAGGTGGGAAATTGGGGCAGACTGTGATGACAGACAGGAGGTATAGAGCGTGGATTGGAAATGTTTGTGGAAGACTGTGCCTTCTTGGAGTAGCTGGATGATCCAGGATCCTTGGAAAGGAATGTGAAGATGGGTGCATGTGGGGGAAAGCTGAGGGGAAGACTTCTAGGCTCCTAAGTCCCCACTAATAATGAGG
The DNA here is from genome assembly GCF_000147115.1 of Myotis lucifugus. Classification (NCBI taxonomy): domain Eukaryota; kingdom Metazoa; phylum Chordata; class Mammalia; order Chiroptera; family Vespertilionidae; genus Myotis; species Myotis lucifugus. Next base: position 52,114 of record NW_005872059.1, read on the forward strand.
AACTGGACATCCCTGGAGAGGGTGTCCCTTACCCATGTGAAAGCTAAGCTGAAAACTAATAGAGGAAGGTGTCTGGGTCTACTCAGAGCATCACTCCTGGACCTCTAGGTTCTAGTTATCTACAGGGAGTGCATGGCCACATGGGACCTGGAGGGAGAACTGGCTCTACTCACTCCAGTGCCTAAAGTTATGTTGGAATCCCTCAGAAACAGCTTCTACTAAGATAAGTTCATTTTTATCACTCAAAGTCTAACCTAAGTTATGGAAATGAAGGGATGACTTTATTCAGAAACCATCATTTAGTGGTTAAATGAAAGCCAGGAGGGGATCATGACTATGACACTAATTATGTGGGGTTTTTCTGAGATCAGCGATAGGGATTCTGTTAGCCTCCCAGGTAAAAGAAGACACATTGACTGCATTCAAATGATTCTCTGATAACTGTTCTAGAGAGATTGCTCTGGATTTAATGCTATGTTCTTGAAAATTCAATACCTTAATTATTACATTTTTCTTTTTTAATCCTCAGCTGAGGATATGTTTATTGATTTTAGATAAAGAATAAAGAGAAACAGGGAGAGAAATAAGTAAACATTAATGGAAGAGGAACATGGATCAATTGCCTTTCATACATGCCCCAACCAGGGATCAAATCCACAATCTATTGTGTGTGTGGTGGGGCGGGGGGTGCATTATGAGATGATTCTCCAACCCACTGTACTACCTCGTGAAGACAGCACCTCAGTTCTTAATGTTTCCTTCAAAACAGTGTATTAGTATGACTCAGCATTAAGGGGAGTGTTGCTTTGCTTGTCAGTGTTGGTTGTATGTGTGAATTGCTGCCCCTTTGAGTGTTCCTGATTGTATTTGTGTTTTTTATTTTCTTTGTGTCTGTCTACTGTGTCCACGTATGTCCCTTCAGGTGTGTGCCTGTGTGTGTCCATTGTGTGTGTAAGTGTGCATCGTGATGCTGTCTTGTTCCCATGTGTTCTTATCTGTGTGTATTTGTGTATTCCCCTCAAAGTGATGTCCGAGTCTGTAGTCTGGGTCTGTGTGAGCCTGGCCACAAGCCCTGCACCTGAGAGCCCATCTTTGCCTGGGGGTGTTCTGTACCCGTGCATTTGTGTGCTTATGATGTCTGCATGTTCCCTGTTAGATTGTATGTGTGCACCCCATCAACAGACAATTGCATATCAATCTCCACAGGGGTGATTTAGAAGACGGTATGTTCTTCTCTGCTCCCCAGGCTGAGCCCTTTCTCTTCCAAGCCACTGTTATACCCCTTTGGGTCCCATCTCAGGTTCATGGATGGATGAAGTGAAGGGTCATAGAACTGCAGGACTGCAGGCTGAGAGAAGTTGGAGAATTGGGAAAGACTGGTGGCAGAATTGAAGAATAGAGTGTGGAGGCACTGTTTTTGGCGGACTCTAAGCCTTTGAGGAGGATCTGGAAGATCCTGAATCCCTGAAAAGGAATCACTGCATGGGTGCATATGGGGGAAAGCTGAGGGTGAATAATCTTAGGACCCTAATTCCCCCTTAGGAATGAGGAACTGGATAACCCTGGAGAAGGCTGGCATACCCAGGTGGTCCTCCTGGTCCCTGAAGAGAAGGTCAATCCCTTGCCCATTTGTAAGCTATGCTGACACCTAATAAGGAATGTGCCTGGGGTTGCTTGGAGCATCACTTTATGACCTCTGGACTCTCATCATTTACTGGGTGAGCTTGGACACTCAGGAACATTGAGACAAGGACGGAAAATTAGGCCCAGTGCTTCCTCCAATGGGGATGAAGAGAACAATGGAGGGACCACATTTAGCACAGGTTCAGGCACAAATGAATGGGAACCTAGGACCAACATTGATGTTAATGTCAGCATTTTTACATTCAGCCCCACCTGATGGAGCCCTCACCTGAGCTATGCAAATGATAGAGACTAGGAGACAGAGTAGTGACCGATATTAATTTCAAAGAACATGGATGCTGGAATGCTTGCAGTCCTATACCTTCCAATAAACATTCTTAATATGTGGATCTTCACCTCGAACATAGTGGGGGAACCGAGGCAGCCAGGGATTTATTAAAGGTCACACTCAGAAGTGGGCTCTAAGTTCATAGCCAACTACTTCTGACCAAATTCCTCTTATTGAAGTTCACTCCTTTGAATCTAGGCAGTGGTGGTTGTGGGCAGCTCTGGGACAAAATGCACCTGGATGAGGGGAAAGTGAACCATCTGAACTAATTTCCACTGTCACTTCCTACCAATCTTCACTGCTCTTCTTCGCCCATACACAGCCCCCAAAGAGGCTGGCCCCATGTAGTCACATGAGTGTGGCCATCAAGTATGTCAGACTTCCCTCCTGACCACCTGAATTTGCTGCAGGCCTGTGAAGTACTTTTACCAATGAAATGTGCTGAGCGTGAAGCCTGTCACTGCTAACAGAAAAGTCTGGAAGCACTGAGACTTGCCACCATCTCTGTACATTTCTGATATATCCAGGAGGTATGTATATGGTGGCTTCTCTTTACACAAGTCCCAGGAGAATCAGGGAGATTATGTGGCATGAACAAGAAAGATACCTTCTTTAATATAAAAACCAATAAATCTTTGGGTCTGTTTGTAATTTATAATAACATCTAGCCAATCCTAATAGTTACAGAGCCTAACAGTAGAAGCCAAAACTCTGTTGTTAGAGACACATGGGTTTGTCTTCCAGCCCTGCCTTTTATTAACTCTATAATCATGCAATTTATGTTGAAATAGTTCATGTAAAGCATTGAATCCAGGGCTTGGCACATGTAGTGAACATTCAGTAACTCTTAGCTCCATAGTTTCACAATGTGTAATGACTGCAAACATGCAGACAATGTAGGAAATGTCAACTTGTTGGCCATGTACCCTTTAAAATTTTGTTTTTAAACAACTAGGAGAGGATTATGTACATTTTCTCCTATCCTAATTTTTCTATTAATAATAAAATGTTTTGATAAAAATAAAATATCTGATGGCTGGAGTGGGTCTATTGGTTGAGTGTAGTCCCATGCACAGAAATGTTACCAGTTAGATTCCTTGTGAGGCACAAGCCAAGTTTTCTGGGTGTAAGCCTAGTGGGTGGGGGCCATGCAGGAGGCACCAATCAGTGATTTTCTCTTTTCCTTTCCTTCATTCTCTCTTTAAAAATCAAAGAAAAAAACTTAAAAACAATATATCCATTTAGATTTGTGGTCTTCGGGAATATTGAAATAATATTTTCACCTCAGGGAGCATTCTGAACTTCATGAAATCTAAAATTACATCTCAAAACAAGAGATCAGTTGCAGACAACACGTCCATGCAACCTGTGACCAGCCCCCAGATCCTAAATTTGTCATTTTCCAGCACCACCAGGGGTCCCCAACACCAGTATTTGCAATGATCAGTCAGTGACTGAGATCTTAATTCCACCTGTTGGGCCTGAAAAAGTAAGTTACCCAAAGTGCACTGTGCCAAATTATAGCTGCATTTAGCCAATGAAAGCCCAGGCCAGGGGTCTTATCCAGTGCTGATGGGTTTGGGTGTTGCTTCCAGGTGCTCACTTTGACCTTTCTGTTCTGTTAACCTATAGGCTCCAGCGCTGGGTCACAACTAGGACCAGGCTTCAGAGGCACTGTCCCCTGGTGCAGTGGTTTGTCTGAAGCTTGTTGAGCAGCAACAGTCAGCATTGAGGCCTATGTGCCTCCCAGACTCCGTTTTGCTTGAAGACTTCTACTCAGCCTCACTCCATTTACCCTCCATCCTTACATGCCGGTATCTGTCAGATCCTGAAACCCAGGTCACTGAGTCCAGAACAGTGAGTCACTTGTGGGTGATACATGACAGGCTGCAATGCCACCCTGTCAGATTTTGGTTGGTGTGGCTGAGCTGGGAGGACTCGGGAATCCTGGGCTGGTTTTGTATCTAAAGGCAACAGAGAAAATGAGGCAAAGTATTTGGTGAGAAGTTTCAGTTTAATTTTCAGGATCCTAGGGCCATCGATGGTGGAGAACAAAAGAGGGACATTGTCTGAAATAGGGTTTTAAACTCTTCCCAACTGCTGGGAATGAAACTTGAAGGGAGAGGATCCCAGTTGGGGGACAGGAAGCAGAAGTCCCTTGAAAGATAGCCAACTAGGCAAAATTGTGCCCTTAGGACTGAGGCCCTGACATAATGCGGTCATCCCCAGGGGCTGGGGAAAGATACTAATAGGCAGAGCCCATGAATCCTGGTGGTGGTTGCCAAGTTCTCAACAGAACTTTAGTTTCCACAGATTGCTGCAAATGAAGAATCGCTTAGGGGTACTGATTTGTGGAGCTTATTTCTGGGCCTCCCACTCTTGTGGCTTCTGAGATAGTGGAGTCCTGGGACTGTCCTGCCACTCTTCCAGCCCCTGGGTTTGGGAACCTTTAAAGGACACTAAGCTCAGAATGCAAAGTTCAGGTCTACAGTTGTATGATGTGCTCACTGATTTTGGCAATGTGGGAGTTCCTCCCAGAACCTGTAAACCAGGGGTCCTCAAACTTTTTATTTTTATTTATTTTTGTTATTGCTTAAAGTATTACAAAGAGTATTACATATGTCTCCTTTTTTTCCCTGCCCTTGACAATCCTCTGGCCTCCCCTACCACCCAGTGTCTTATGTACATTGGTTATGCATATATGCATGCATATAAGTCCTTTGGTTGATCTCTTAACCCCCCCCCACTTCCATCCCCCTAACCTCCCCGGCCTTCCCGCTGCAGTTTGACAGTCTGTTGGAGGCAGCTCTGCCTCTGTATCTATTTTTGTTCATAAGTTTATAAAGGTCTTTATTATCCATGAATGAGTGAGATCATGTGGTATTTTTCCTTCATTGACTGGCTATTTCACTTAGCATAATACTCTCCAGTTCCAGCCATGCCATTGCAAATGGTAAGAGTTCCTTCTTTTTTATAGCAGCATAGTATTCCATCGTGTAGATGTACCACAGTTTTCTAATCCATTCATCTACTGATGGGCACTTAGGCTGTTTCCAGATCTTAGCTATGGTGAATTGTGCTGCTATGAACATAGGGGTGCATATATTCTTTCTGATTGGTGTTTCTGGTTTCTTGGGATATATTCCTAGAAGTGGGATCACAGGGTCAAATGGAAACTCCATACTGTCTTCCATAGTGGCTGCACCAGTCTGCATTCCCACCAGCAGTGAGTGTTCCTTTTTCTCCACATCCTCTCCAGCACTTGTCGTTTGTTGATTTGTTGATGATATCCAATCTGACAGGTGTGAGATGGTACCTCATTCTTGTTTTGATTTGCATCTCTTGGATGATTAGTGACTTTGAGCACGTTTTCATATGTCTCTTGGCTTTCTGAATGTCCTCTTTTGAAAGGTGTCTATTTAGATCCTTTGCCCATTTTTTGATTGGATTGTTTATATTCCTTTTGTTAAGTTGTATGGGTTCCTTATAAATTTTGGAGATTAGGCCCTTATCAGATATGACATTGGCAAATACGTTTTCCCATGCAGTGGGCTTTCTTGTTGTTTTGTTGATGGTTTCTTTTGCTGTGCAGAAGCTTTTTATTTTGATGAAGTCCCATTTGTTCATTTTCTCTTTAGTTTCCAATGCCCTAGGTCTAGGAGCTGTATCAGTGAAGAAATTGCTTCGGCATATGTCTGAGATTTTGTTGCCTTTGGATTCTTCCAGATTTTTTATGGTTTCCCGTCGTACATTTAAGACCTTTATCCATTTTGAGTTTATTTTTGTGTATGGTGTAAGTTGGTGGTCTAGTTTCATTTTCTTGCATATATCTGTCCAATTTTCCCAACACCATTTATTGAAGACTATCTTGACTCCATTGTAAGTTCTTCCCTCCTTTGTCAAATATTAATTGAGCATATTGGTTCGGGCCGATTTCTGGAGTCTCTATTCTATTCCATTGATCTATTATGTCTTTTTTTTTTTTTTTGCCAGTACCAGGTAGTTTTGAGAACAGTGGCTTTGTGAACAGTGGCTTTGTAATACAGCTTGATATCTGGTATTGAGATCCCACCTATTTTGTTCTTTCTCAGGATTGCTGTAGCTAGATGAATTTTTGGAGAGTTCGTTCTAGATCTGTGAAATATGCCATTGGTATTTTAATGGGAAGTGTGTTGAATTTATAGATTGTTGAATTTATAGATTGCTTTGGGTAGTATGGACATTTTGATGATGTTGATTCTACCAATCCATGAACACGGTATGTTCTTCCATCTCTTTATGTCTTCCTCTATCTCTTTTTTCAACGTCCTGTAGTTTTCTCAGTAGAGATCTTTTAGCTCATTAGTTAAGTTTATTCCTAGGTAGCTTAATTTTTTTGGTGCGATGGTAAATGGGATTGTTTTTATAACCTCTCTTTCTGGAAGTTCACTATTGGTGTATAGAAATGCCTCAGATTTCTTGGGGTTAATTTTGTATCCTGCTACATTGCCAAATTCATGTATTAAGTCTAGTAGTTTTTTGATGGAGTCTCTAGGGTTTTGTATGTATAATGTCATCTGCAAATAAGGACAGTTTTACTTCCTCTTTTCCAATTTGGATGCCTTTTACTTCTTCTTCTTGTCTAATTGCAATGGCTAATACTTCCAGGACTATGTTGAACAGGAGTGGTGAGAGTGGGCATCCCTGTCTTGTTCCTGTTCTTAGGGGAAATGGTGTTAGTTTTTGTCCATTGAGTATGATGTTGGCTGTGGGCCTGTCATATATGGCTTTTATTATGTTGAGGTATGATCCTTCTATTCCCACCTTGCTGAGAGTTTTTATCAAAAATGGGTGTTGGATTTTGTCGAATGCTTTTTCTGCATCAATTGATATGACCATGTGGTTTTTTTCTTTCAATTTGTTTATGTGATGTATTACGTTTATTGATTTACAGATGTTGTACCATCCTTGCATTCCTCGGATAAATCCTACTTGGTCATGGTGTATGATCCTTCTGATGTACTGTTGGATCCGATTTGCTAAGATTTTGTTGAGGATTTTGGCATCTATGTTCATGAGGGATATAGGCCTGTAATTCTCTTTCATTGTGTTGTGTTTACCTGGTTTTGTTATTAGGGTGATGCTGGCTTCATAGAATGAGCTTGAAAGTGTTCCTTCCTCTTGAATTTTTTGTAGTAGTCTGAGGAGGATAGGTTTTAGTTCTTCCTTGAAAGTTTGGTAAAACTCCCCTGAGAAGCCATCTGGTCCTGGGCTTTTGTTTGCTGGGAGCTTTTTGATGACTGCTTCAATTTCTTCCATAGTTATTGGCCTATTGAGATTTTTAGATTCTTCCTGATTGAGTTTTGGAATGTTGTATTTTTCTAGGAATTTGTCCATTTCCTCCAGGTTGTCTAGTTTGTTGGAGTAGAGTTGTCCGTAGTATTGTTTAACAATCATTTGTATTTCTGTGGGGTCTGTTGTTATTTTGCCTCTATCATTTCTGATTTGGTTTATTTGGGATCTCTCTCTTTGCTTCTTTGTGAGCCTGGCTAGAGGTTTGTCAATCTTGTTTATCCTTTCAATGAACCAGCTCTTGGTTTCATTGATTTTCTGTATTGTTTTTTTGGTCTCTATGTCATTTATTTCTGCTCTAATCTTTATTATCTCCTTCCTTCTGCTCACTCTGGGGTTTTCTTGTTGCTCTCTTCCTAATTCTTTGAGTTGAAGAGTTAGATGATTTACTACCATTTTTTCTTGTTTTTTGAGATAGGCCTGCAGAGCTATAAACTTCCCTGTCAGGACTGCATTCATTGTGTCCCATAGGTTTTGGATTGTTGTGTTTTCATTGTCATTAGGGTCCAGGATGTTTTTAATTTCTTCTTTGATGTCATTGGTAACCCAATCAATACTTAATAACATGCTATTCAAATTGATGGCTTTCTCTTTCATGTGTTTATATTTTTAGGATTCGCTTTATGCTGGAAAAGATGTTGGTACTGAAGGACAATGACATGGAGAGGGTTCTGGGCTATGACCCTGAGCCTGTAGAGAAATTGAGGAAATTGCAAAGAGCTTTGGTGAGTCACTTTTACTCATAAGTGCTTTGAGTTCCCTGTGGACGTGAACCCATCCTGGAAGTCTGGGAGGTAGTTGGAGCTATGAGTCAGGTGATCGGCCTGGTCAGCAAGAGTTCCGAGAGATTGAGTGGCAACTGTGTTTCTGTTTGGTGCGATGGTAAATGGGATTGTTTTTATAACCTCTCTTTCTGAAAGTTCACTATTGGTGTATAGAAATGCCTCAGATTTCTTGGGGTTAATTTTGTATCCTGCTACATTGCCAAATTCATGTATTAAGTCTAGTAGTTTTTTGGTGAGACTCTGTGATTGGCCTGTGTGCAGTGAGTCCCTGTTAGTTAAGCATCCTCCATCCTTACCTTGTGGTGCTGGACTGGGCTGTCCAACAGAATCATCCTATAACTTTCTGATCACTTTGGAAGAGGCCCCACAGGTGTTAGCCAGAGGTGTTTAGGACCAGAGGTGTTAGCCTAGGAGGAGAGGGGGCTTGTCTGTTTATCCTTCCCAGGTTTTTTTATGTGGGGTCATAGCTGAGACCCACTGCCCTCTCTAATCAGGGTGAGTTCTCTATCCTTCCTTTATTATTTTTATTTTTTTAAAAAAGAATTTCATTATATATATATATATATATATATATATATATATATATATATATATATATAATTGGTTTCAGGAAGAGAGAGAGAGAAAAATCAATGATGAGAATTATTGATTGACTGCCTCCTGCACACCCATCCTGGGGATTGAGCCCACAACTGGGGCATGTACCTTGACCTGGAATCAAACCATGACCATCTGGCTCATAGATAGATGCTCAACTACTGAGCCAGGTGGACCAGGCTTAGGTGCAGTAAAACTGCTTATATAAATAAAGAAATGTTATTGCTGGTTTAGTTTACTCCAAGGTATTCTTTGAAACTATTGGGAAATTTGGCAAGAATTTAAACTAAAATTTGAAAATTAACTTCTTAGACCTAGTGGAACTCACTTTGTCTTTCAATACTCTCCTGAGGATATGCTTACTCATTAGAGAGAGAGAGGGAGTGGGGGAGGAGAGAGAAATGTTGATGTTAGAGAAAAGTATCAATTGGTTGCCTCTCATAGGCACTTCCATTGGGAACTAAACACCCAACCTAGGTATGAAAACTGACTGGGAATTGAACCCAGAGCCTTTCAGTGTGTAGAGCGGTGCTCCAACCAACTGAGTGACACTGGCCAGGTCATGGAACCAAGTTTTAGGAAAGAACACCTTGGATTACTCCTTAAATTTCTGCATATCTGAGATCCAAAATACAGCTAAGTCAATGGGAGTTCATGGAACACCTTGATGACTTTGAGTGGATTAAATGAGATACAATGTCTGCAACATGCTCATCACTGTGCTAAGCTGGCACTCACTCTATTGTGGTTTCAGTCGGCCTCATCCTGTTTTCTGTGTCATTGTTATGAATTTTCCTTAAAACATCTCTAAGTTCATCAATTTTGCATCATTTCTCTGAAACCTTGACCCTGAATATTGGGAGCAGAGAGTGGAAAATCTTAGCATCCAGTTACTATCTCAATAACACAAATTCAACAGTTATTGAAATCTTGATTTGCATAATGATAAAAGAAGTAATTTTCAATATATCAAGATTCTTTCAATTATAAGTAATTTGCTGTGTTCTCAGGTCAGCTCACAACATCTATAAATTTGTTTCCAGTTTAGATCACAGTTCGTTTGACATCATTTTAAATCTCATCATGCCTCCCACAAATGAAGCATGTTAAGTTTATGGGCTAGATTTTACAAGAGGAATTGATTGAGGTAGTTATGAAAAAAAAAACAGATTTAGGTGTGATTTCTTTTCATTTTTGTACTTTTGTTAGGGGCAGGAATAGAATATGGGGACTAGCTATAATAATAAGAAATATTAATCTGGCTCTGTTAACTGTGATTGTTACGTTCTGATTGAGAGTTGTACGCCCTGGGGCATGGGAGCTAACATGGGAATATAGCCATCCTCCTTTCCCCAGAACAGCCTAGATTAACAACCTGGTTGCCTTTAAGCTGGTCCCTGAGGCACCAGCCCCTTACGAACCCCCAACCCACATTGCCTGTAACCTGTAACCACTGTACCTTGCCTACTTCCCTATGCGTGTAATTTCTACTTTCCCATGGAGTCTGTATCATTCTACCCAAGAGAAGCAGCTGACTTATGGGGTGAGTAGAGCAGATGTTTGTGGATGACCTGCTGCTCTCCCATTCTGCCCACATTAATGGAATAAACACCATATATGAGTCAACCCAGTCTCTGCTACATTCGTTCAAGTATTAACCAGCAGCCTGGGCCCATTAGGTTGTCTGGTTTCACTTTAAGTATTTTTATAGCAGTTAGTGAAGCTAGGTAATTAACAGAAATGATAATCAATACTCCCCCATCATAAGTCCAAATATTTCATCTACTTAAAACAATTTACATTTATTTTAAATTAAGAATTAATTTTTAATTAACAAGTAAAATCATTACTAGTTTAGAAATAATTAAAACGCTATTAGCTCATTTATTTACGGCCTAAATGTTTTTTTACTATTAAATCTTTATTATTCAGATTATCACAGTTGTTCCTCATTTTTCCCCCCATAGCTCCCCTCCACCCATTCCCACCCCACCCTCTGCCCTTATCCCTGCCACCCACTGTCCTCACCCATAGGTGTACAATTTTTTCCAGTTTCTTCCGACACCCCCAAACCCCTTTCCCCCCTGAGAATAGTCAGTCCACTCCCTTTCTATGCCCCTGATTCTATTATATTCACCAGTTTATTCTGTTCATCAGATTGTTTACTTGCTTGATATTTAGATTCACTTGTTGATAGATATGTATTTGTTGTTCATAATTTGTATCTTTACCTTTTTCTTCTTCTTTCTCTTCTTAAAGGATACCTTTCAGCATTTCATATAATACTGGTTTGGTGGTGATGACCTCCTTTAGCTTTTTCTTACCTGTGAAGCTCTTTATCTGACCTTCAATTCTGAATGATAGCTTTGAGGGTTAAAGTAATCCAAGTTGTAGGTTCTTGCTATTCATCACTTTGAATTTCTTGCCACTCCCTTATGCCCTGCATAGTTTCTGTTGAGAAATCAGCTGACAGTCATATGGGTACTCACTTGTAGGTAACTGATTGTTTTTCTCTAGCTGCTTTTAAGATTTTCTCTTTGTATTTTGCTCTTGGCCTTTTAATTATGATGTGTCTTGGTGTGGTCCTCTTTGGATCCCTTTTGTTTTGGGTTCTGTGTGCTTCCTGGACTTGTAAGTCTATTTCTTTCACCAGGTAGGGGAAGTTTTCTGTCATGATTTCTTCAGATATGTTTTCAATATCTTTCTCTGTCTCTTCTTCTGGCACCTCCATAATTCGGATGTTGGTACACTTGAAGTTGTCCTAGAGGCTCCTTACACTATCTTCATATTTTTGGATTCTTTTCTTCTTTTTGTGTTTCTGGTTGGGTGATTTTTGCTTCTTCGTATTTCAAATCTTTGACTTGATTCTTGTGATCCTCTAGTCTGCAGTTGGAACTCTGCATAATATCCCTTATTTCAGTCAGTGTATGCTTAATTTCTAGTTGGTCCTTTTTCATAACCTTGAGGGTCTCACTAAATTTATCAGCGGTCTCACTAGATTTCTTGAGGGTCTCACTAAATTTATCGGTGGTTTCTAGAAAGTTCTTGAAAAACATTGAAAGTGTGATTTTTGAACTATATATCCAGTAGTTTGCTTTCCTTCATTTCTGTAATTTGTTACTTGTTTCTTTGTCTCTGCATTTTTTATGCTTCCCTGTGTTGATAGAGTAACTTTCTGTGTTAGGTGTCCTATAGGGACCAGTGGCTCAGCCTCCCCAATTACCTGAGGTGGACACTTTTGGTGCACCCCTTTGTGGGCTTTGTGCACAGTCCTGTTGTAGTTAAGTCTTGATTGTTGTAGGTATCACTGGGAGGAATTGACCTCCAGGCCAATTGGCTGTGAGAATCAGCTGTGTCAACTTCTGAGCTGGAGACACTCTTCTGGGGAAAGACTTGCTTCAGTGGGACTTTGGTGCTCACTGAGTCTGCCCCCTGAGTGTGTCCCTTATGGATCTGAGGAGTTGTAATCTGGATGTTCCCACTCTGACCCCTGGGGACACTGGCTGTTGGATCTCTAAGGTGCTGCTAATTTAGCCTCTGCCTGAGGCTGTACGGCAGGAGCTAAGGAGAGATTCCTCTTCTTTGTTTGTGGTTTGGAGGTGCCCAGATGAGGCCCAGCTGTGAAGCAATGCAAGCTGCTGTGGGGCCTTGGACCTTCTTTTTGAAGTTCTGGGTCTCTCTGATTCAGCTGCAGTTTGTTGGGTAATTTTCAGATTTCAAAGCGCCAGGCCTTTCATATGCAAAGCCTCTGTGCACAGCTTGGGTATGGTGGGGTCTCAGGGGATCAACAGGGCAGAGCAAGCAGCTATGGCTTCTCCCCAGTCCCACCCTAAGAGGCCCGCATCCCATGGTCCCTTTAATCACAGCAAACACCTCTAAGAGAAAGCCACCCTCGAGTTCTGCCTCATTCCAGACAGTCCAGTTTTTCCCCGTATGAGTCTGGGTCCCCAAAGATTCACCTGGAACTGGAGCTCAGAGCAGTCCAGAGCTTGAGACTCCCTCCCGATTGAAAAAGACAACCAAATCCTCAGCTGCCAGCCCTCTCCATGTGCACCACTCCTCAGTTGCCAGCCCTTTTGACTTGCACCTCCGTACCTCTGCACTTTACTTCCACACCTCCGCTGAGTCTCAGTGCTTGTCTCTTTCCTTCTAGTTGTAGAATTTCCACTCAGCCAGCCTTCCTGTAGTTCTGGATGATGTCCATTTTGTCTTTTAGTTGTATTTTTAAAGTGGTTGTGTGAGGAAGCAATTTCCAGTGTTTACCTATGCCACCATTTTGGTTTCCCCAGCCAGCCTAAATGTTTAAATTCTGTTCAGAGGATACCTGCATATTTGCTCTCTAAATGTCTTTCTTGCAGGTGCTAATTTAAGACTCCTTTCACATAAATCTATGTACAATATCTTTTTGTTAAAATAATTTCCAATCAGGCTGTTGTGGCTCAGTGATGGAGCATCAAACTATGAACCAGGAAATCACTGTTCCATACCCGATCAGGCACATGTCCAGGTTGGGGGCTTGATCCCCATTATGGGGCATGCAGGAGGCAGCCTATCAATGATTGTCTCTCATCATTGATGTTTCTATACCTCCCTCCTTCTTCTTTTCCCTCTGAACTTAATAAAAATATATATTTTAAAATTAAGTAAATAAAGTATTTTCCAAACACACAGCTTTACTTTGTTCATTTTTCTTATAAACTACACATTAGTGAATCATTTGTGAAATTGTTTCTTAGGCAGTTGGCTGGGAGCTGAGCTCTCTAGATAAGACTCCACAAAATAAAATGATGTGTTGTTACCTAAAAGGAACAGATTGATTTCAATAATTCAGCTGATGGGAAAACAATAATTATTAGAAATGTGGTAGACAAAGTTAGAATGAAGTAGTTAATTTCCATTTATTATCTACTTTTTGTTTCTTTATATTTTCTTTACCCAGATAGGTTTTAAGTTTCATAGGAAGAGTGTCCTAATATTTGTGTATTTCAAAGCAGTTAACATTGGGCATGAGCTGCTTGCAGAGCAGTTTAGAATGCGGCCCATAGGGCAGTTTGAAATGGGTGGCATGGAAACAGTGGAATGTGAGGTGCAGAGTCGTTGGACGTGGAGTTGGTGGTGTGGAGTCGGTTGAGTGCAGAGTCAGTGTGTGAAGAGTTGGTGTGTGAAGAGTTGGTGGACATAGATTCGGTGGACATAGAGTCGGTGAACTTAGAGTCGGTGAACTTAGAGTAGGTGAGAGCAGAATCGGTGAGTGCAGAGCCTCTTCATGTGTAAGAAGTGACTGTCCCTGCCTCCTGCTCAGGGCTGTTGAGGAGAGTGAATGTTTCAAGGACAGAGGGCGCCTAGTGCAGGGCTCTGGATGGGCAGAGAGACAGTGCCCAGGTGAATCCATAGTCTGTGAGCAAACCCTTCCGGCTGCCAGGCTTTGATCAAAACTATGTCCACTGATGGGAGGTCCATGGCTTCCCTTCTACCAAGAATCTTGGGTTCTGGCTCCTTAGGGGAAAATGGACAGGAGATGGAAAGGCAGCAGTTACCGCCTCCTCCCAGTCATTAGAAACCCTGAATGGAGAAAACTGCCACCGAGAGAAATGGTCACATCCCTTGGATGCGTGTTCCCACACTGTGAAGGCATTCAGGGGAGACTCAGACCCCTAAGACACCCCGTGGTTCTGGGAGGGCTCTGGGGAGGGAGCAGAGATGAGGGGAAAGAGCCAAATGGCTCCCCCATGTGTACTGGGCACTGGGACAGGAGTAAGTCCAGCAGACTCCTCCCGTGAGGGGACCTGCGAGGGACCAGCCATGGCGTCCCACACCCAACATGTGCCTGACACCCAGAGGCCCATAGTATTATTTGTTGTGTCTGAGCCCTCATTTCCAGGAAACTGCCGAGAGCTGTTGGTTTTCCAAGAGGACACGTGGAAACTGTTCAGATAGGAACTGTGTTGAATAAAAGCTTGCCCGAATAGCTATTTATTTCCAGCCCCAGATCAGTGGAGTGACAGTGGAATTGAGAGGCCTAGACTCAGCACTTAAACCCTGGACAGACTCTTAGCCCACCCCTTCCTTGTTATGGAAATGGGCTCAGCGAAATCTCATGCCTATCAGTAGCTGTATATTTCAGACCCTCTTGTACCACATGTACAACATATTGGGGCACTGTTAGGTTTATGTGGTGCCCTTCTCTGACTTTCTGCTACTGGTTTGTTGCTTTTGCCGACATAGTGACCTGCTGATGGTGAAGAGTTTCTTATTAAGCTCAGTGGCTTGACTGGACTGGGCAACATTTAAGGTCTTCAAAACAGACCAGGCCTTCCTGGCCAGGGCTGATGCCCAGGTTGGAGGAACCTTACCCAGGGGTTGCCTGTGAGAGACAGCCGATCAATGATTCTCTCTCATCATTCATGTTTCTATCTCTCCCTCTCCCTTCCTCTCTGTGATATATATATATGTAAAATACATTTTATTTATTTAAAATATGTGTGTGTGTGTGTGTGTGAGTGAATGTTTAAAAAAACCTCAAAACCAGATAGGGCCTGACTGCTGTGTTGCTTTTCTGTAAGGATGGATGTAGGTGGGTGACTATTGCAAAAAGGGTCTCTACTAGTGTTTAACACGTGGGTTGCGCTGTGATTTGGAAGTCCCTAAAACCTTTCCAAGACATGTTAAACCTGCTAAGGAGCCGCAGAACTGCCCATCATCATATTCCTTGCTTTAAAGCCCAGTGCTGTACGCCCCTTTGTTCAGACACCACTGAGAGACATTGGGTGTCTTCATCACCTAGGCCACTGGGTCAGCTTGTCTGTTAGTGGCTGTAGGTCTCCCAGCTGAGCTCTGTGTTGGAGTCACTTCTGTGCAGCTGTGTTTTTGGAATTGAGAAGGTGTATGGAGGCCCTTCATTCTGGGGGAATGAGGATAGATGCATGGGGGTGGGGCCTGTCCAGAGGGTGCCCCGGGGTACATCCTCACCCCACCCCTCTTCCTGCACTAGGATCGTGGACACATTCCCCAGCGGTTTCTTGAGGAGCTGTTGGGGAACAGCATGGCCCTCGAGGCTGAACAGGTCCAGAGGATGAACCAGCCTGCCCACCTGAGCTGGGAGATGGAGCAGCTGTCAGAAGGTAGGTAGCAGCCCCTGGTGCCTGGGAGCCAGCCTGGATGTGGCTTCCTCATCCAGGGAGCTGAGCCCTTGGATCTGAATCTCATGTGTCAGCTCATCCTCACCCCAAGGGAATAAGATTTTATTTAAAAGCCATTTGGAACTGTGTCATTGCAATTCTCCCCAAGGAGAACATGAAGGGTCTGGCAGCCTTGACGTGAGGACATGAATTACAAAGTAACAGATTTCTCAGCTCCCATGTGGACAGTTTCAGGAGCTTCCAGATGACAGCACGCTGGCACCCTTAGGATGTCTTCGATCTGTCTGTGGGGGATTAAAAGCTCTGGATGGCAGGAGACTTCCCCAGTGGTTACTAACCTCCAGTATACCTGATCCTGGGCATGATTTCCTCCATTCATTTCATAATTGGACAGATGGGTGCAATCTGTACTCTGTCCCCCCTGGGCAGGGGCTGCTACATGTTGGCTTCTCAGGGGAGCCAGGCCTCTTCCCATCCCTCTTGTGTTTGCCCCCTCACAGCCCCAGAGGAGGTGTGGCGTTGGCCAGGGGAAAGTGGTCTGGGGGCAGGCAGTGCACCCAGCAAACAAGTAGCCAATTCCTGTGCTGAAGAACATCACATGTGCACCTGAGGTTTCAGGTGAAGGTGTGCTTAGATCTCTGCAGAGCTCAGGAGGGCCTTGGGCGTGTTGGGGCGGGGGAAAGGTGCTGCTTTTCCAATATTGAGCAACATTCCTAAGCATCATGGAGAGACTGTTGAAAGAACCTGGATATTCCTTCTCTTCAAGGGTTCCCATCAGTTCCAAACCTAAAATCAGTTCATTGAACTGTGAATCTGTGTGAGAAGCCAGTTTTTTTTTTTCTGGGGTTTGTTATCTCGGCACTCCTGGGACCAAGTGTGGGCCAAACGGGGATCCCTGTTCTAGGACTTCAGGTTCCTGGGGAGGACCACTGCCAAGTGCTCAGGTTCATGGGGAGGACCACTGCCCCCTGGTGGAAGGCAGGAGTGGGGCCGGCTGGCAGGGATCTCTCAGACCTCATGTTTCTCTTAGAGACCAGGGAGGTTGGTGGGTTGGGAAGTCTCCCTGATTCAGGCCCTCTGTGTAGTTTGTGAACCCTTTGAGGTCAGTGCCCTTGAATACTTCTTGGTGTTCACACTTCAGCTACTTAGCTAGCAGGAGCCTTACCAGTGGGGACTAACTCCAGTACAACTGACATTCATAAACAAAGCGTGAATGTACTTTTGCGAAGATGGTGTGGTGGCATCTTGAGTCAGAAAGGCCTGGCTTCAAGTTCTGGCTCCTCCAACTGTTAGCCAGGTGACCTCTTTTGAACCTCAGTTTTCTTATCTGCAAAGTGGGGTAATGAAGCTGCCTCACAGGATTGCTATGTGTACCTCCTGAGAGGAGACAGTGAAGCCTTACACTGTGCCTGGCCCCCAGGGCACCAACAAAGATGGCTGTCCTCAACACCCTTGTTGAATTAAAAGACCCCCTTTGATCTGCTTCTTGGGGTGTATGTGAACACAGTACGCAGTAGACAACCATTGTTTTTTCCCCATAAAATGCTGTGTCAACATAAGAGCCTCTGAGGGGCTGGCCTTTAGGGGAGAAGAAATGAGGCTGGTCATCAGCTCCACTGCAGCACTTGGCGATTCTTCACAATCATTTTCCAGGAGCACAGAACCACAGGGTGAGGCACTGAGTGAGTCAGGAGGTGGGCTGGGTGAGTTGCAGGACAGTGGAGATGCATCTAATGGCTCAAAACTATACACTGAAAAATAGTTAAAATGGTAAACCCAGTGTTGTACATTTATTTCACCCCAATCTTCATAACATGCAGTTTTATAGATTTCAGAGAGGAAGGCAGAAGGAGAGAGAGAGAGAAATATCAAAGATGAAAGAGAATTATTGATTGGCTGCCTCCTGCCTGCCCCATGCAAGGCATGGAGCATACAAACTGGGTATATACCCTGACCTGAAATCGAACCATTACCTCATGGTTCATAGGTTGGCACTCTATCGCTAATCCACACTGACTGGGCTCATCCCGATTCATAAAACTGTTATTTTTAAAGCGAATGCTGCAAAGGTGCCATTGAATGAGCACAGGTTGTGACTTAGTGGAGTATTCCGCTGTTAGTGTCATTGGTAGCCTTGTAAGGATGAAGCCCTGGCGTGCTTCCATGTGTTGACAGCATGTGTGTTTGTCTGTGGGGTGCGCTGAGCTGGAGTTGGGCCACGAATGTTCATCTGCACCACTGCTGAGTTGACTGCTGCTTGGGGTCTTAAGTCTGTTCTGGCTTCTTGGGTCTGTGCTGCTCTCCTTGGTGGGAGCTGATCACATCCACCTTCACGTGCTGGGGTGAAAGCCGGCGTCCACTCTAGGTCCTTCCAGCCCCGAGGGGGTGAATAGGAAGCAGATGGGGTGCAGCCATAGGAGCAGAGCAGTGTCAGTAGGGTCCCGGGTTTGAGGATGTGGCCCTGGAGGGACAGGTGAGGGAGCACCCTGACCCCTCACACATTCATTTACCTAAAATCACGAACCTGTGTGTGGCAGAAAGGGGCTGAGAACTCCCGTTCTTCCCAGGTCTGTGCTCCTCTTTCTGTTCTGTGTTCAAGCTGTGTAAAAGGAAAGGAGGAAATCTGCATTCTTCTGTCCTTACCTTATGTTTTGATCTCGCTTAGACTTTTTCAAGCCATTTAGATGTACTGTATAATTATTTTTTCAATGCTATTGTAAAAGTACAAAATGAAATCTCCATCTGAAGGCCCTGCCCAGGGATGGTAAGTACTGGGCATACTTGCCTCAGAGCCTGTACCACCTGCAGACATACTGGTCAATTATCACAGCACCCACACCCTGAGCTGAGCCACCCAGACCCCCATCACTCTGAGAGCTGGCCCAGAAAACTCCATATCTTTGCCATCTCTGTTACTCTCTGAAATCCATGACTTGATGGCCAGGTTAGAACTTGGTAAATAGCGGTTCCAGCAGTTGTACCAAGTTGAGGTTTGCATTGGCCTCTCCACCATCACATTCTTTCTTTTTAAGCTCTGGGTTGCTTCCTTACCAGGCCCCAGCTGAGCCAGCAGAGGGGCCATAATAGCCTGAGGAACACTCAGGTGCCTACAGCAACAGCAGCCTGTGAAAAATTGAGGGGACCCAGCCAACCGTCCCAGGTCCCTCCAATCTACGGCCCAGGGTGGTGGTTGTCTTGGGGCCGGGGGCAGAGAGTGGAAGCCCAGGCCATGCAATGTGGGCTCTGACTCAACTTTACTCTTTAGCCTCCAACGGTATCCTAGAAAACCAGACCCTCCAGGGCGTGGTCCAGGAGATGCGGGGTGCCTCCGTGGCCCGGCAGGACAGCAGCCTGAGGTGCACGGAGCTTCAGGAGGAGAACCAGCAGCTCCAGAAGCAGGTATCGGTGGGTGGTGTACAGAACATACGTGCAAGCAGGTGGTTAGGTGGTGCACCCAGGTGTTGGTGTGGATGTGAAACTGGGAGAAATGCAGAATGCAGGGCAGCACCAGTTATGGTAGCGGGACACGAGTCCTCATGGAACAGAGTCCGAGGCAGCATGACATGTCGGTGCAGCAGAGTGAGTGGAAACTATGGACGTGTCTGTGCCCCATTGCCTTCATCTTTATCTGTGAAATTGGGTTAATGATGTGCCCCCTGTAGGTGTTCTGAGGATCATATGAGTTAGCGAAGGTAAATGGTCTGAGCACATAGTGTTTCCTGAAAGGAAAGCAGCGCCCTGTTAGAAAGCACAGGGCGGGCCTGAGAGGGAAGCAGTCATGGAAGCCACGCACATGTGTATAGGACCACGGATGGACCGCTTCATGGCTGGGTCTTTGTCTGTGCAGAAGGAGCAGTTGGAGATGGAACTCCTGAAGGAGAAGAACAGCAGCCAGGAGTGGGAGACACTCACTGAGGAGCTCGTTAAAGCCCTAGAGCAGCTGCTCAATGAAGTTGACACCCTGAAGGTGGACAGAGCCATTCAGGTAGGCACCCCCAGAGCTTGTGCCTCCCCTGGTGCCCCTGCCTACAATGGGGAGTGTCCAGGATCACAGCCCTGTCCTGGTCATTGGTAAGTGATTCCTGGGTGACCAGTTTCCTCACTCAGCTGCAGCTCAGAGAAGCAATCCTCAGCACAGCAGCAGGATGAGGACAGGTATCTCTGCCCAGGAACACTGGCCATCTTGTTTTTTATTGACAGGACTTGGGGGAGGAGAGGGGTTGTGCTTCTGGCTTTGGTGCCTGGAGGCCAGGGATGCTGCTCCATGTCCTGCAGCCCCCAGGACAGCCCCGCAGGACAAAGAATGATCCTGCTCCATTGTCCAAGGTCACCCTGAGAACCCTGGCAAACCTCCAGGGTGGATTTGCCTGGCACTACCACAAGTCCCAGGGAAGGCATCCCAGCACTGGGGCAGCGGCTCATTGATTTTACCCAGGGACGAGGCTTCCCCCTCTGCCAGCCTTGGCAGTGGCTGTTGTACCTCCCCAAGAAGTGGGCAGGAAGGTTCATCCTTGAGAAAAAGCCTGTTAAAGTGTTCCATGAGGTAAGAGGTTTAGGGCTTGCTTTAGAGTAAAGTTCACTCTGTGAAACAGACTTTCACAGGGGCTGGGTCTTTGGCTCTGCAGATGGAAAAGTGGGAGATGCTACTCCACAAAGAAAAAGAAAAGACCCAGAAGATGGAGACCATCAATAAAGTACAGTACCAGGCCCTCCTGGATGAACACAGCCACTACAAGACCCTGCTGCATCGTTCCCTAGAAATGGAGAGCAAGGCGTTCAGGCGTAGGTGGGTGCCGTCAACTGTCAGGGTGACTAGCGAGCTCTCCAGGCTCCTGTCCCCCTTTGCTCTGGTCCCTCATAGTTCCTCTGGATCTGCTGCTTCACAGGGAAGAGAAGTGAATGGAACTCCCCCCTATGCGATGTGGGGTGGGTGCAGCTGGAGGCTGAGGGGCAGGGGGATCCCCCAGGGGAGGATGGTGTGCCCACCTGATCCCGGCTCAGGGAAACGATGTGTCAGCATTGGGGTCACTGCTCCCCTGGGGTTCCTGCCCCCTCTTCCTCTTCTCTCCCAACCAAGAACAAGGAGGGGGCGCTCTCCACAGCCTCCGATGTACAGGGATGTGCCTCACCAGCTTCCAGGCCTCTTCTCTTTCAAATCTCAAAGTCTGGGCTTCTGTGTGTGTGTTTTTAACTTTTAAATTTGGAAACTTTTGAATATATGGGAATGTGCAGAATTGTATAGTGTGATTCCCAGGTACTCATCCACGACATCAGTACTTCGATACTGTGCCCATCTCATGTCACCTTTACCTCTGACTCTCCACCTCCATACTCCTTTTTTTAAGGTAAAATTGATGTCCATTGACATGCACAAATCTCAACTTTGAGCTTCTGCCAGATCAGGGCTTTGTGTGCGTGCAGTCAAGCAACGTCGCAGAGCTCCTGCTCCAGCAGATCCCAGATTGCTCCGGGTCCTGGGGCAGGTGCAGTGGCATACAGAGCTTGGGGGAGGTCTGATGTACACAGGATACCAAATGAGGAGAGAGGGGGAGAGATGTGGCTAAAGAGAGGCTCTCCCACACTTGGGGCAGCACAGGAGAGAGCTGTTGTCCACTTCCTATGCTTGTGAGACACCCCTGCTCACAGCATTTCCTTTGCTCAAAGACACTGAGCAAACGTGGGGTCTTCAGTAGTGTAAGCAGCTGAGGTGCAGGGAGTTTCTATCACAGGGAGCCTGCTGAGGGTGCCTGCTGCTGCCGTGAGTGTGGGGGCCATGACATTCATTTATTCACTAACCCAGTGCTTCCTGTAGACTCCACAGGGCTTTCCACCCCCTTTATCCTCCAAGTGCTCCATCCTCTGGGGGGTGCCAAGACGTCTGCTCCTACCAGACTCTGTTCCTTCCAGCCAGAATGAGCATCTTCTGCTTTTTGGCATCCCCCTCTCTGCCTCCTCCTGCACCCATCCCAAAGTCCCGTGATGCTTAGTGAGCTTCTGTGGGGCATGTGGTGCTAGCCCTGTGGGAATGCTCCCAGCTGACTAATGAGGGGAGACTTGTGTGGTGCCCACCCCTCACCAGTTGCCTTCAAGCCCGATGATGTGGTTATAACAGTGTCATTATATTCTTTTTTCCCTCTTTTTTTATTATTAAATCTTTATTGTTCAGATTATTGCATTTCTTCGTCCTCCCCCATAACTGCCCTCCACCTAGTATCCACCCCACCCTCCACCCTCACTCCCCACCCACTGTCCTCATTCATAGATGCGCAATTTTTGTCTAGTTTTTTCCCTCATCCCCCACACCATTTCCCCCCAAGAATAGTCAGTCCATTCCCTTTCTATGCCCCTGATTCTATTATAATCACCCGTTCATTCTGTTCATCAGGTGATTTATTCACTTGATTTTTAGATTCACTTGTTGATATATGTGTATTTGTTGTTCATAATTTATATGTTTACCTTTTTCTTCTTCTTCCTCTTCTTAAAGGATACCTTCCAGCATTTCATATAATACTGGTTTGGTGGTGATGAACTCCTTTAGCTTTTTCTTGTCTGTGAAGCTCTTTATCTGACTTTCAATTCTGAATGATAGCTTTGCTGGATAAAGTAATCTTGGTTGTAGGTTCTTGGCATTCATCACTTTGAATATTTCTTGCCACTCCCTCTGGCCTGCAAAGTTTCTGTTGAGAAATCAGCTGACAGTTGTATGGGTACTCCCTTGTAGGTAACTGACTTTCTTTCTCTTTCTGCTTTTAAGAGTCTCTCTTGGTCTTTTGCTCTTGGCATTTTAATTATGATGTGTCTTGGAGTGGTCCTCTTTGGATTCCTTTTGTTTAGGGTTCTATGCACTTCCTGGACTTGTAAGTCTATTTCTTTCACCAGGTAGGGGAAGTTTTCTGTCATAATTTCTTCAAATAGGTTTTCAATATCTTGCTCTCTCTCTTCTTCTGGCACCCCTATAATTCGGATGTTGGTATGCTTGAAGCTGTCCTAGAGGCTCCTTACACCACCTTCTTATTTTTGGATTCTTTTTTCATTTTGCTTTTCCAGTTGGGTGTTTTTTACTTCTTCATATTTCAAATCTTTGACTTGATTCTTGTGATCCTGTGGTCTGCTGTTGGGAGTCGGTACAATATTCTTTATTTCAGTCACTGTGTGCTTATTTTCTAGTTGGTCCTTTATCACAACATCGAAGGTCTTGCTAGATTTCTTGAGGATCTCACTACATTTATAGGCGTTCTCACCAGTATTTTCGAGGGTCTTACTAAATTTATCGGCGGCTTCTAGACAGTTCTTGAAAAACCTTAAAAGTGTGGTTTTGAACTCTAAAGCCGGCAGTTTGCTTTCCTCCATTTCTGCCATTTGTATCCTGTTTCTTTGTCTCCGCATTTTTTATGCTTCCTTGTGTTGATAAAGTGGTTTCCTGTGCTAAGTGTCCTCTAGGGCCCAGTGCAGCCATGGGCAAACTACGGTCTGAGGGCTGGATATGGCCCGTTTGAAATGAATAAAACTAAAAAAAAAAAAAGACCATACCATTTTATGTAATGATATTTACGTTGAATTTATATTAGTTCACACGAACACTCCATCCATGCTTTTGTTCCAGCCCTCCGGTCCAGTTTAAGAACCCATTGTGGCCCTGGAGTCAAAAAGTTTGCCCACCCCTGGCCCAGTGGTTCAGCCTCCCAATTACTTGAGGAGGACACTCTTGGTGCACCCCCTTGTGGTCTTTGTGCACAGTCTTGTTGCAGTTAAGCCTTGATTGTTGTAGGTAACACTGGGAGGGATTGGCCTCCAGGCCAATTGGCTGTGAGAATCAGCTGTGTCTGCAGTGGGAGAACTTCTGTCCTGAAGCTCTAGGGAGGTGCTAATCTAGCCTCTGCCTGAGGCTATCCAGCAAATGCCTCTGTGCAAGGCTTGGGCGGGGCAGGTCCCAGGGCATCAACTGGGTGGGCAGTGCGAACAGTTATGGCTGCTCTCAGTCCTGCCTTCAGATTCCCCGATTCTCAGGTTCCAGGAATTGCTGCAAGTACCTCCGAGAGAAAGCTTCCCTTGAGTTCTGACCAATTCCAGACAGTCCCACTTCTCCCGTATGAGTCTTGGTCCCCAGAGACTCCCTAGGAACTGGAGCTCAGAGCCTGAGACTCCCTCTCGATTGAGAAAGACAACTGTGCCCTCAGCTGCCATCCCGCTCCACGTCACCTCTTTACCTTAGTATTTTACTTCCACACCTCCTCTGAGTCTCAGTATGCTTTTCTCTTTCCTCTAGTTGTAGAATTTCCACTCAGCCAGCCTTCCTGTGGTTCTGGGTGATGTCCGTTCTGTCTTTTAGTTGTATTTTTGAGTGGTTGTGTGAGGCAGCAAACTCCAGTGTTTACCTATGCCGCCATCTTGGATATTTCCATGATATTCTTAATGTCTGCTCACATGGGGAAGGTTTGTGCAAGTGGCATCTCACTGGCTCTGAAGGAGTGTTTCATTGTCATTCTACTGGTAGCTCCTTGCTAGATAGACCTCCTGTGTTATTAGGTAGTGCTTGCTGGTGCACAGAGAGCTGGAGCCCTTGGTCTGTCTGCAGCAGGGCTACAGGGTGGGAGGTGGAGGTGCCTGCAGTACAGGCTGGTGGGTCTGTGTTCATTTCACTTGATGCCTGAGTGGGACCCTCACTCCTTCGTTCCCCAGCACATGTTTCCTGGGTATCAAGCCTCATCCCGTTGACTCAGTGGGGAGTGAGACTCTCAGTTTCTGCCCTGCAGTAGGGTGGTCACCAATGGTTGGAATGTACTTAATCCATGACCCTATAAACACTGAGACAGGAAGAAAATAAAAGCGCTGAACTGAGGGGGAGATGAGGGAGACATGAGGGGAAGGTAAGTGCTGGACTGGAGGTGCCTGTAGGAACAGGCTGAGTGGATGTGCATGTGCCTATGTGCCAATGGACCCTGGCAGCTGCTTGGTCCCCAATGGGCAGGCCTCTGGCCCCCACGCTGCCTGACTCAGCATAGGGAGGCTGTTCTGGACCTGGGCAGAGTGCGCACCAGGCCCTGGTGTGGTGGGAGGTCAGCTGTCATGTGGGTGGAATTCCTTGAATATGTGCTGGTTTCTGTGAGAAGGGTGTGAAGTTCAGAAAACAGTGTTGGTGTTCCCAGCGGGCTCATGGAGAGAGGCTGCTGAGACAGGGACGGGAAGGGACCCTGCAGACGTGTTGGGTGGGAAGAGAGAGACTCAGCTCTGGGGCTGGAGGAGACTCCTGCCCATTACCGCAGCCCTAAGCTCTGCAGAGAGAAGCCGCTCACAGAGGCTGTGCATTCTCCTGTGTGTGGGTGCCTAGCGGGTTTGTTTCCCTCTTCAGGGAGCAGGACCAGCTCCAACATGAGGCAGCATTACAGGAGCTGAGGGACCTCGTGAGCACCCAAAGAGAGGCTCTGAAGCAGGCTGCCCAGGAAGAGAGGCTGCCACAGGAGGAGAGGTAACCGCCTTCACCCCCTGCAGTGGCATCTGCCAGGTTACATTCAGAACAACTCACTCAGCACCCACTGAGCTAAGCTCAAGCGAGTCTCCTGGTAATGGTATATTTTTACCAACCCTGTCATGGTCACAGCTGGTGGGTCACAAGGTAAAGGCAAGCCAGATAGTGGCTGGGATGGAAGGATAGCAACACTGGGATGCTGCATTGTCTACATGTGGATGACCTCCCCTCTCACCTTGATGATGGTGATGATTGTATTGGGCGTGGACTCCTCCATCCTCTAATACCAGCCATCCCATGAGGGAGAGACTCTTGGTCTTTGGCATTCACGCATTGTCTACTGGTGAACTCACCTCCTCACTGAAAAGCACTTAAACCAACAAATTATAACCATGGCTTTTCATGGGACTGTCCAGATTGCAAGAGACAGGAGTCGCCTGATGGGCACATTTGCAGATGAGGTTGAAAAAGACCTTTGGCCGAAGCCGGTTTGACTCTCACACTGCAAACCAGTGACCCTTTTATGGTCCATTGAGTGCCAAGGAGTTCTATTTTCGTGCTTTTTGGTGGTGATCCCCAGTGGGAGATGTGCAGGAGGCGGCTGATCGATGTTTCTCTCTCATCGATGTTTCTGACTCTCTATCTCTCTCCCTTCCTCTCTGTAAAAAATCAATAAAATATATTAAAAAAAAAAAAAAAAAAGAAAACGTCCTTTGGCTCCTGCCTTTTTCAACTCTCACACTGCAAACCAGTGACCCTTTTATGGTCCATTGAGTGCCAAGGAGTTCTATTTTCGTGCTTTTTGGTGGTGATGTCATTGTTTGAAATGCCCCCCAAATGGATTGCTGAAGTGCTATCTAGTGTCCCCAAGTTCAAGGCTGCACTGGGCCTTATGGGGAATAAGAGGGGTAGCACGTGAGGTTCCTTTTGGTCCAGGGTATGGTGCACTTGGCTGTGAGTATATTACAGGAGGTGTCTTGATGGCTTGGTCGGTTGACAAAAATGTGGCCAAAGACTCACACGAACTGGCGGGTACATTTCCAGTATCCATTAACTTAGTGTTCGCAGTGGCTTGATAGAACTTTATACCGAAAATCATGAGAATTGACTGCACTACAGTTATCTCTTTATCTCTTAAAACAAAACAAAACAAAACAAAACAAAACAAAACACCACAGATGAGGGAAGAAGCTCAGAGAGATTAAATAACTTGTTCAAGTTCATTCTTCTAGTTAGCGAGCCTGTCAGGAATCAATTCCAGGTCTTCTCTCAACCCAGAGGCATGTCCATATGAAGCCTTCCTTCCCACAGCCTTGTTCTAACATGTATTGGGGGTTATAAACTCAGGTGCCCCCAGTGGCCAGGCAGGTCCAGCAGGTGGGGGAAGGAGTGTCAGTGTTAGATCAGACCCTCGTGGAGAATACACACCCCCTGAGGGCTGCCTGTGGAGAGGCAGGCCCGGGCTGCCAGGTCATTCTTTTTATAATCTTTTTTTTAAATCCTTACAACATGATAATTTTTCCATTGACTTTTACAGAGAGTGAAAGGGAGGGAAGGAGAAGGGGAGAGGGAGAGAAACATCCATGTGAGACCATCACATCTATTGGATATCTGTAGCACACACTCAAGCTACAAGGGGGAGCAAACCGGCAACCCAGGTCTGTTCCCTTGAATGAGACTTGAACCCATGACCCTTCTGTACATGGGTCATGCTGTAACTACTGATTCATGCCTGCCAGCACCTTTTGTTTATGCTTTCTCCCCACCATCTGAGTAGATACCTGAATGTTGACCTGACACTTAAAAATTTTTAAATATGGTTGAACTAATTAATTTAAATGGAAAAATACAGATGATGTGCACCAAACAGGGCACATCTGTGTTCAAAGTGAGTCCATGAGCTTCTGGTCATGTGAGCTTTCTGGTATAAATCTGCCCCCTGATACTCAATTGAGCAGTTAAGATGACGATGATGATGATTTCTGTGGATTTACATAATACTCTCCAATCTCATATGTTATTTGTCTCAGGAGAGGAAATAAGAAAGGGCTTGGAATTGGGGAGAAGAGATGGACAAAGACATATAAATTTACAGCAATCTGATTCCATGTATTTCAAAAGTATTTCGTCAAAGAATCCTTTGTCTGCCAAAGCCTTCCATGGGAAGGATTCTCATAGGGTGCTCTGTTGAAGTGGTGTCCGAGCCTGCCTGTCCTGTCTCCCCCAGCCCACAGTGGGCAGCTGCACTAGCCTTCTAGAACCCCAATGGACACAGTTTGAAATCCACTAAGTTTGTTCCACCCTCATTTACACACGGGAAAAACGGAGGCACAGAGAGGTTGTGGTTTTGATTAAGGTGCACACCTGGGTCAGAAGCTGGGAGTGCTCCTCAGCCCTTGGCCCTGTGGCTCTCCACCCCCAGAGTCAACTTCTGGAACCAGCTGATGATGGCAGAGCCGAAGGAGCTGCACACCCAGAGCAAAGTGATGCAAAGCTCCCCAGAGGTCCTGCAGCAGGAAGTGATGCTCTGGCAGGCCCAGTACAAAGGGGCCAAGGAGGACCTGCAGAGGATGGAAATCTCGCTGAAGAAGCTGAGCAGCCAGTGTGAGGTGAGGCCTGGGCTAATGGGCTCAGGACCCCCTGCGTGTGCCCTGAGCGACAGCCTTGGCTCAGCTAGTTCGCAATGGGTCCTCATTGGCTTCTTTGCTCAAAGACCGTGTGTGAATGTCACACAGAGGCCGAGAGGAAGCCAGAGGCATTTGAAGGGGACAAACCCCATGACTGGTGCGATTGAGTTAGAAAACACCTTACACCTGAGCTTTGTTTTTGAAAGGTCGGGGCGGTGCATGGAAACAGCCAAGTACTGTTTCATTTCCGAACCCTCGGCTGAGCACTTTGCTCTTTGCTCACCCATGTCCTCTCATTTAATTCTCGCAATGATTTTGTGAGCTGGGGTTCCCATTCTCATTGCTCTTAAGTTGTGGGTTGCAACCCAGTTTGTCTGATGCCAAAAGTTGAGACTTTTCTGCTACAGCAACAGGGATGATATTCTAGAGCAGAAGCAGTCCAACTTCAGTCATACATATTCATATCCAACCCCTGCTCCTGTGTGTTTTTATGTCTGTGAAACAAGAATACATTTATAAATATGTTTTATTTCATTTTATGGATATCAGTGAGAGGAAGGGAGAGGGAGAGAGTGATGGAATCATCCATGAAGAGAGAAAATCCTTGATGGGTTGCCTCCTGCAGGCTCCCTACTGGGCATCAACGCCACAACTGGTCATGGTCCTTGACCAAGAATCGCTCCAGAGACCTCTTGGTGCTGGGAGGACGCTCAACCAACTGAACCTCACCAGTGGGGCAGCTTATTAACAAGATGTTCTACATTGTTTTTCAAGATTGTGATTAAGGCCTCAGAATTTGTTGTCTATTTTGCAGTTGCAGCACATTGCAGCTCAGACCGGCTGCGTTTTCAGTGCTCAGTGGCCACAGGAGGGCTGTGGTTCCCTGATTGGACGGGACACTTGGCCATCCACATGTCATTGATTGTGTTGGTCATTCCCATTGTCGTAGATCATACCGAAATGACCACCTTTGAGCATGTGGCCTTTTTCTTCTTTTGGGAACAGATTCCCCTCAGTGGAATCACAGGGGCGCATGGTATGTGAGACATTGTTGACCACTCTGTGACACAGGAGGTCAAAATTACCAGCAGAGGTTAGGCAGGTACCAACTAGAAGAGTCAGGGCCTGGTATCCAGGGGGTATCTGATAATGGTTTTGAATCTTCTCATGTAGGTGCTCTCTCATGAGAAGGAGAACTTCCAAGAAGAAAAAGTTAAGCTGAAGAGGAAGATTCAGACATTGGCCAGGAGGAACAGAAAGCTTCTAAAAGAGAATGAGAAAGACAAGACTTGGCGCATGTAAGGGGTGTGGGCTGACCTGTCAACAAAGGGGTCCTGCTTTCTAGTCCACGCCTAGGCCTCAAGATGCTTGGCAGAGAGCCCCCTGGTGCACTGGTGTCCCAAGGGAAGGGGACACACCACCTTCCCATTGCATCCTCCTCTCATTTTCCCTGGAATGGTCCTAGAGTTCTGCAAGTAGGCATGGTTGGCTTTTGAAAGATACTGCCCACTACCAGATGGTTCTTAATCTGCCTTTGGAATTCAGTTCAGTTTTAAAAATATGATGGCAGTAAAGAGTGGTGCCCAGGGAAGAGATTCAGATTGCAGGCGGAGGCCTTTCTATGTGTTTTCCCTTAATGAGCTGGGGAGATGGTTGTTGCTGCACCATGGTTTTCCTTCCTCTGTTGACAAGACACATTCCTGGCTTTGGGAAGGCCCTGTGAGGTGCACAGAACCAGTTACTGGGTGGCCAGGAAGTAGTTGGAGTGATAGGAAGTGAGCAGAGCTGTGTGCACAGCAGACAGATGTTGAGGAGCTTCATAGAGGCCGAGAAGGAGGCCTGGTGGTGGGAGTTGGGGTTCTGCTGCTGACCCAGATGGGGATAGGACTAGCCAGTGGGGGGACATGAGATGGAGCATGGGTAGTCTGGGTGCAGGGAAGGTGCAGGCAGTGGCAGGAGGGAAGGCTGCATCAGGCAGCGCTCAGCTGTAGAAGGCATCCACACCAGGCTAATGAGTTGGATCCGCTGGGAAGTAAGTGTTGATGGGAAGCTGGTCTACAGGGCCCAGGAAGCTGCCAGAAAGGAGGGCAGGAGGAAGAGCCTTGATGTTGGAAACATTGTGGTTGGAAGTCATGTAACCCGAGATGCCTCTGGTGGGTCCAGGGTAGTCTTCCCCCCTCGGTGCTATGCTGCTGAACTGTCCTTCTTTGTGATCAGGAATGGCTGGCTATGTAGGACAGAGGAACATGGTCCCAGTGACCACGGGGGGCACTGTCCAAGTCCCTGGGGTCGCGGTGCTGCTTTATTGTCCTCTCAGATTCATCTGCGCATCTACAGGTGGTTAGCCACCTACCCAGGATGGTTTACATGGAAAGCCACACTGTAGTTTTGGGGTAGAAATGACTGTGGCCTGAGTTGACTCTCTGTGACACAGGAGGTCAAAATTACCAACAGAGGTTAGGCAGGTACCAACTAGAAGAGTCAGGGCCTGGTATCCAGGGGGTATCTGATAATGGTCTGCATTATCCGGTGTCTGCAGGAGGCTATGGAGTTGGCAGGCTTGCTGAGCCTGTTCTGAGCGGAGTCTTCCCCAGTCCTGGGAGGGTTGTAGATCCTGCCTTCTGTGAGTTTGTGCACCCAGGGGTGCAGGGTTGGTCAGAGCCAGACAGGAAAGCGATCTAGCATAAAGCCAAGCAGCACGGCTGTGGGAAGAGAACAACACAGTGCCAAGGACGCTGGTAGCAGAGCAGGTTCGGTGGTCAGGTGTCCAGCAGTTTGAAAGCCATCACTTCTAACGGGGTGCTTACTTCATGATGAACTGGTGGAAATTTCCTCGTATTAGTGGGACCTCGGCAGCTTCATGACCGACAGAGTCTGAGCAGCTGCCTTGATCCTGAGGACTCATTTTCCAGCAAGGAAACCGGGGTCTGAGCTGTCAAGGCCCACGGATTTCCGAACCTGAGTTTCACATGGTTCAGGGCTTGCTCTCCTGAGATGACATTCAGCCTGATCCTCATTGCTTCAGCAGGTCTCCTCGACGTGTTAGGGTTCCCGGACCCACGTCATGTGCTTCCACCCCCATATTCCCGAGTCAGAAATCAGTAAGGCCATGAGCACCGTGTTGTCTGAATCCTAGGAAAATGCCGGCCCTTCTGGGCCTGGTCCCACGCTGGGCCGATGAGTCGATTTACATGTTTTATTTTAAAAACCAGATTGTTTTTCTTTCTCGTCTATTTACAGGGAAAGTGTAAATTTCTTACCGACAATCATAGAAGAGCAAGAGGAAACATTTGTGGGTTCCTATGAGTCTTGGGGTCCTGTTCCACAGAAGTGAGTTTGATTTAATGGCAATAACTTAAGCACAGAACAGAAAGCTTGCTCTTTCACGAGTGGGGAAAGCTGTAGCCATGTACAGCAGTGGCCAGTTTGTGGGGCCCCCATCTTCCTCTCTATGGCCGGTCCCCTGTGTGCATGTCTCTCCCAGCACTGAAAGAATTTAGAGTTTCTTTTGGTCCCGCCCTCCATACTCAAGGTTATCCTAGGAGGGATGGCGAAGACCAGCTGGTCATGAGCCTGTTTAAGGGGCAGAGAGTCTGTGGTTTAAAGCCACTAAAGCAGGGCTCGCAGTTTGTGTCTCCAGGTTTCAGGACCTAGAAAACCATGTTTCTGTTTTGGGAAGGAATCATGGGCCAGACACCTGCCTAGCACCCAGGGTCTTCAATTACAGGGACCTCTAGGTATTCCCTACATTCCTCTGGAGTCTCTGGACCCCAGGGTGGTTCACAAACACGTTCCCTTCTTGCAGTTTATCAGCCCCGGTGGCGGGCCGTCTTTGTCCCCAAGACTGCTGGTCTGCTCCATACAGCAGGGCTTCCTCTGGTGCGGGTCTGAGCCCCATGAGCTGGGCCTTCAGATTGTCCTGTCCCAGCCCAGCCTAGAGGTCATATCACCATGAATCCTGTAAGACCTCTCTGTTGAAATCTCAGAACCACAGGATCTTTCACCTTCTGCCTGACCCTTTTGTTGACAGGGAAATGAGGCATCTATGAGGGAATTAAGTAATTTGTGAAAGCACTGTGCTGGTCTGTGGCAGAGCCAGGATTAGAACCCACATGTTGTTCTTATTCTATTCAAATGCCCCCATTTCCAGTTAGCTGCAATGTTTTACTTACCCTTTAAATTCACTGTTTTCATTTATTTCTTTTTATTTTCTTAACCTCACTTGAGGACATTTTTTCATTGATATTTAGAGAGAGTAGAAAGGAAGGAGGCGGGGGAGAGAAACATCAGTGGGAGAGACACATCGATTGGTTGTAATCCTGTACGCACTCTGATTAGGGCCAGTGATAAACCTGATTGTTGTATTTGAAGTTCCATTTCCCAAGAGGCTAGTGTGGGTTTCTGCCACAATGAATGCTTCTACCATCCCTGGGTCTGTGTGAATTCACTGCCAATAGTGTTCCACCTCCTGAGACCCACATATGAACATGGTGGTGCTGGAGAAGAGCACCATCCGTCTGAACCACAAATGAACAGCCACTTGCCCATCTGGAGGGACATTGAGGGTTGGTAATGTCCTAAACCTCTACTTCCTGTAGGAAAAAGTGGTGGTCTCGAGCCAGATCCTTCATCAAATTCTTCAAACCCAAAAACAACGGTTCTGGAGATCTAACACAGCGAACCCGAGACAGCCGTCCTGGGCCCCTGGAGGCTACCCCATCATGCTCATACTGGGTGGAAGAGCAAGATGCCCCCAGCGCGCCACCTCCAAAATGTAAGAGGGGTGACTGAGCTGTAAGTGGGAAAGAAAGGGGAGGATCTCAGGTCTCCTCCATGGACAGGGCAGCACCAAGGAGATGGTGTGTTGGGTGTGCACAAGAGTGTCGGAGCCGGAAGGGGATGTGCCTTCCCTTAGGTATGTGAACAACCAAATATAAAATATAAACCCTTGTCAATGTTGGACACTTTTGTCCCAGAACAATGTAGTTCTGCTAGCATGAGGAGCCTTGCCCATCACATATAGTTGGTAGGTCCTGGGATGTACAGTGCGGATCTCCATAGAGTTAACGCAGACACTAGAGCCTTCTGAAGACCAGGGCCAAGCCTGAGACTCATGTGCTCGCAGCGGCTGGCATTACAGTACCTGAAAAGATCTAGGGAGGGTGACAAGCCTCCTTCTGAGTGTGACATGTGCACAAGCCTTTCTGGGTGGCATTCACCACTTTAACTTTTGGTGTGTCACTGGAGATGCAAAAAGGAAGTGTGCACACACATGCCCACTGTTTGGAGACTAATGCGTGCATTCCCAGTCTTTACAGCAGGTGAATTAGGTCAAATGCTCACATGCAGGTAAATGATAATGAAGCTTATTAACATTTGTTTTATCTAGAGGGGTTCTTTAGCCTGATGTTTTCATACTGGATCCTTAAATGTTGTGACATTTATTACCTCAACTTCTGTTATTGTATAAATTGCCTTAATGAATATAATTAGCCTAATTGAGTTAGCAAACCTTTCAGAGAAAAAAAATGCTTGACAGATCCAAACTGTCATTTGGATGCATGAATGAGCAGGTGAGTGGTAAATAATAGTAATGGCAGCCGTGCAATGGTGCTTCCTGGGCTCAGTCCACTTTAGGGATTTGACCCGCTTTATCTTCCACCTTTAGTCCTAACTGCACGTGAGGTAGGCATGATCCCTATCCCCTTTTCAGAGCTGGGAAAGTGAGGATTGACAGGGTGAAGCCCTGGCCCAGAGAATATGTGTTGGAGCTGGGATCCCAACCTGGGTCTGACAGATGATGGTGCCTGAACTTTAACCCCTGTGAGCACTGCCTGCACTTCAAGCTGCTTTGGTCTCTGAAGATGCTGAACCAGCCTGTGGCCCCAGCATTGAGTAGTGGGTCCTCATCCTGTGGTGTGAGCTGTGGTCAGCAGGTGGCGATGGGGGAAAGAAGTAACGGAGGTTCTTCTATGTATGAACTTGAATCCTCAATCAGAAATCTGGTGAATCAGTTATGATCATGCACATGACATGCTCAGAACATTAGACCAATTGTCAGACTATAATTTAAAGTTCATCAAGTGGAGGTTTAGAGTAGAGGATGCATATTGATCTAAACAGGAATAATTCTTTTTGAATATATATTGTTATTGATTTCAGAGAGGAAGGGAAAGGGACAGAGATAGAAACATCAATAATGAGAAAGAATTATTGATTGGCTGCTCCTGCATGCCCTCTACTGGGTTGGAGCCTGCAACCCAGGCATGTGCCCTCGACCTAAATCAAACCTGGGACCTTTTAGTCCATAGGCCTGTGCTCTGTCCACAGAGCAAAACCAGGGCTGAACGGGAATCATTCTTGATGTTGAGAGTGTTTTGTCATCAAAAAGTGGTAGAGCCCTAGCCATTTTGGCAGAGGTAGGTACTTCCATTATTTTCAAAGGTATCCTTCTATAAGAGGGTATGTTACATGTATAAGAATTATTAGTGCCCTGACCGGTTTGGCTCAGCGGATTGAGCGTCAACCTGTGGACTCGAGGGTCCTGGGTTCGATCCCGGTCAAGGGCATGTACCTTGGTTGTGGGCACATACCCAGTGGGGAGTGTGCTGGAGGCAGCTCATCCGTGTTTCTCTCTCATCGATGTTTCTGACTCTATCCCTCTCCCTTCCTCTCTGTAAAGAATCAATAAAATATATTTTTTAAAAATAATTATTAGTTATCCCTGGCCGGATTTGGCTCAGTGGATAGAGCGCCATCCCACAGAATGAAGGGGCATGGGTTTGATTCCTGGTCAAGGGCATGTGCCTCGGTTGCAGGTTTGATCCCGGTCCTCAGTTGGGATTCATGCGAGGAGCAACCAGTGGATGTGAAACTCTCACATAGATGTTTCTCTCTCTATCTCCACCTACTCTCGCCCTTCCACATTCTCTCTAAAAGTCAATGTGAAAAATACCCTCCAGTGAGGATTTAAAAAAAAATATATTAGTGAGTAGTTGAGATAGCCCATTTTACTGCAGAAACATACCATTAAGTGTTCCAAAGGCTTTGAACAGGAGCAGGAGTTAGGGTGTGTGAGCCAAGGTGTCAGGAAACCTGTCATAAAAATGGATGAGTAAGTCTAGCTGGTGTAACTCAGTTGGTTGAGCATCATTCCATGACCCGGGAGGTAACAGTTTGGTTTTGGTCAGGGTACGTGCCTGGGCTGTGGGCACAATTCCCAGGACAGGACATGCAGGTTGCAGCTGATCAATGATAGAAACATCATTGATCTTTGTATTTCTTCTCCCTCTCCCTTCCTCTCTCTGAAATCAATAAAAACATATTTTCAAAAAAGAATGAGTGACAAAAGCCAAGTCCTAAATTAATAAACATCCGTATTTCATAATTTAACACATTGAAATTGAAAAATGATCTAATGCATCATCTCCTAGAGCAATATAGACTTCTCCTCACTTGCTAAGTAAAGCATTGGCACAAGGTTGCCACTGAATTAATTAGATGAAGTCAGAGCCAAAATCATTCACCAAGTCCTGATTCTGGTTGTGCCATGGGGATTGTTTCCATCTCTCCTGGGCTGGACAGGATTCTGATTTCCCAAGTACATTTAGCCAATGTAGAGTCACTTGTTGTTCTTCAATTCATTTATTTGCTGTTTTGTGTTGTTTTCTTCTTTTCTTCTTCTCCTGGTGACCTGGGGATAACCATTTAGCCACTTGGCGCAAAAAGAACAAAGGGAAGAACAAAGACAAGTGTCCAGCGGCCCGCCCGGCTGTGTTGAAACGCTTTCAGTCCTCATCGTCCTTGAACATCCCACCCCCTTCAAAATAGGTTCTCCCTTTTCCAGATATTGGAGATTCCCTTCCTTTTACCAGTTCCTCCACCAAATAACCTCCCTCATTTATGAAAAACCCACAAAGAAAAACCAAACGAAAAAACAAATACCTAAACCATAAAAAAGAAAAATCATAAAGACCACCAATGACCCATGCTGAAAGGCCAGAGGACCCATAGTGGCCCCCTCCTCCTGACCCCAAAGCAGATCTGGAGCCTTCAAACTACCAACACACCTTCTGAAGACAACAGCCTCCTCTCCTGTCTGCCTGCAGTACCCAGAATGGCTGTAGAAGGAGGAAAGGGTTCCCGTGCTGCTTCCATTTGTTCTGTTAGTGACAACGCTGCGCCGGCCCTAAGGGTCACACCCCATATGTGAAGCTCCTGTCTCTACCTCCAGCCACTGGTATCTTTTCAACAAATCCACTTTGACCTGGGGATGCTCACAAGGCAATGACAAACTGCCTTTCCAGAGGCAGACACCATGTGAGCATGCCCCTTAGGACACATGTTAGCTACTTCACCTCCATTAAAGTATGTGTGCGTATATGCATGTGCGTGTGCATGTGCTGGTGAGCAAATACATGCATGCATTCTCTCAGGGCTGGGCCCTCCTGATCCAGAAACTTGACTTCCTCTCCCAGAAGCCTGATGGTCCAGGAGAAGCCCAGACCAGCCAAACCATAAAGACCTGGAGGCCCTGGGTGGACCGTGGAGTCAGGCTCACTGTTAACCTAGAGCTTTGCCAAGCCAGGCCTGCTTTCCACATCCTTCAGGCCAGGGCGGTCTTCCAGGCAGGTGGCCTCAGGCTTTGCTTCTCTCCAGCTGGCTCCAGGGCCACTCTTCGATAAACACTGGGTCTGCCCACCTGGGTGATGGGGCAGTGAAAAGCCTTGCCCGCCCCCTCCCAGCAAGTGTCCACAGTGTGCAGAGGGGAACATGTGGGAGAGGCAGGTGCAGCCTGATTTGGAAAGTGGCTGCAGTGCCCCAGTGTCCCCCACTGAGGATGACACTTTGATTTATTATTTCTGAGTGACTTCCAAGGGTAGGAACAAAATGTAATATATTACATACACTTGTTCACACTTGTGAGACATATGCGCTTTGAGGTGTCCCCCAAATATATATACTCAGGGTGTCCCCCCAAATATAAACACACTTCAACAGCTGATAACTCAATTTTCACTCCATTTCAGTGTTAACAGATTTAATGTAATGGGTGAAGCCAGACTGAACTTTGAACAATGAAGATGTATCCTCTGGACTTTCTTTTGGGGACACATAATGGATGAGGTGTCTGGCACAGAAAGGGCCACATCCAGGCATCAGGGCTGCTGTTGACAGAAGATGTGAACAAACAGTACGCAGTGATTCGTAGTGTTTGCCATTCCAATGCTTCCTCGGCAGCAGTGCCTGGACCAGAAATAAGGCAAGGGATGGAGGTGCAAACAATAAGAATCGTTCCTTTGGTTTGTTGTTTGTACATATCTCTTCACTTAGCTGCCCTGTATTCCTCAACCGTTATGTGTTGTCTATTGTCAACTTTATCTTTTATGTATCCCCATAAAAAGCCTAGTGGAGAAATTGTCTTCATTCAAATCTTAGTTTGGCTTCACCCATTTTTTCCAATCAGTTAAACTTGAAAATGGGTGAAAATTCAGTGAGTTATCAGCTGTTAAAGTGTGTGCACATTTTTTTGGAATTCTACTTTCTGTTCCATTGGGACTCATTTTTTTCTCCGGATTCTTACCTGTGTGTACATTGGAGGGGGGGCACCCTATATTTACGTTCAAAAGGCAGTCATTCTTGTCCTTCAGGAGTTGATTTATTATTTCTTTTCACTGTGTGCACATTTTTTGGACCACCCAATGTTTACATCCCATAGGGAGTCATTCATTTTATCAGGAGTGTGACCTCTGCATACCAATCTTGGGGACACTCCATGTTTATATTCCAAAGGGAGTCATTCATGTTTATCGGGAGTCTGATCTCTGTGTACCTATGTTTTGCGGACACTCTATGAATGTTCTACAGGGAGTCATGTGTTTGCATTGGGAGTCTCACCTGCTGCTGTGTCTATTTGGCCGGGTTCCTGACACATTTTTTTTCCTCTTGCTTGCTAAAGGTGCTCATTGTGGGATGTACTAAACCTGGTGATTTGGGTTCTATAAGGATTTTCTCCATTTGAGCTAAAGTACTGAGAAAGAAATGTTAACATGGTCCATTTTCTGAGTGCTTTGAATTTTGTATTAAGTAGCCATTGATTCTGGAACACAAGGACGGGTTTGTAATAAAATGAGATGTTGTAGAATTGAGTCGTAGTTTTCCTCACCGCTCATCACTGGCAGCACTGTTGGGGCGTTGGGTCTCCGGGGTCCCTGCTCATCCCCCCAGTCTCCCCGGCCCCTGGAATCCACCAGCTCCCTTTGCCAGGAGGTGAGAGCATGGGAAAGCAAAGTTTCCTGTTTACCATGCAACAGCATTTATTTTACGTTCCTATTGGTTGAATCCCATTTTTATATGGGTTTTATATCACAATAGGAGGTCAGTGTAAAGTGATCCATTGGATTTTTCCAAAGCCATTCAACCAGGAAGTGTCAGGAGAAGGAGGCAGGAAGGAAGGCAGGTAGAGATCCCCTCTTGACCTAATCTAATGGTGTTCGGTCCAGCTGCCACCTGCATGTCCCCTTCCTTCCTCACCAAACCTCTCCTGTAAGTTGCCTCCTGTCACTTCCTTCCCCATTCTTTCCTGAGGTCCTGCAGCTGGGGGAGCTGCCCACTCAGCTGAGCTGCCCTCCCCAATGCTTTGAGCCAAACTGAGCAGTAGCACCTGCAGGCTTCCTCCCCTGCGCCTTTGACTTGCAGAATCTGACACTGGCCAGTCACCCCTTGGGGCTCTCAGCCTCTGTCCCATGATGCTCTCTCCTCTGGGACAGGTCTTCAGCGCTCACACTTGCCATTTTCTCTGTCACTGCTTAATTCCTCCCTCAAACACTCATTTAAAGCTTCCTGTGTGCTCTCTCCCATGTTCCACCACGGAGGCCGCCTCCTCCCCCTCTGCAGGGCTGACACACCTGGTCCCCTAGCACGGACTGCTATTGAGCTTCAGGTCTGAGGTCAGCTCCCTTTAGACCCCCTGCCCTCCCTGCAGGCTTCCTCCACTCTCCCTGGCTTCTCTGGGCTCCGTACTTATCCACTCACACCAGCTGTCAATCACAGAAGCCAAAAAGCCTATGGTGCAGGCTGGACCCCTCCTCTCTTCACTTCCCACAGGTGATCGCTCCCCTGAATGTGAGAATGGGTATGCAATCTGCCTGCCCATTTTAGCTGACTGTTCTCATCACAGGTCCCCCCAACACCCTTTACCTTGGGTCTTGGCAAGGGCTTATCAACTGGTCTGTCTGCCTCCTGCAAATCCTCAGCCCCATGGCACCTCTAGGCATTCACCCCAGTAACCTTCCTTTTTGAACCTCCCTTCCCTCAGCCTCAACACTAGCTACACCATTTCTTTGTGGTCTAGCTTCTTCATGGGTCCCTTCAGGGTGCACCTAATTTTCTATGACCCCACACCCCTGCCTCCAGACCCAGTTAATCTCACACACATCCAGAGCTTTCATTGCAATCTTCCCAGAATGCTTCAAACACCTCTAGCCCCAGCCTCTCCTGGGAACCTCCAGATCTGTTTGCAGCTTGGATGTCCCTAGACACCTCCAACACAAAATGCTCAGCAAACTATTCACCATCCCCCCCCCCACAAGCCTCCGTGCTCCTCCTCTCATCACCTCTGTCGCTGTCATCCAGGCCCTTGTTGGGTCTCCCGCTCTCTTTCCCATGTCATGTCCATCACTCCCTCAGCT
Organism: Myotis lucifugus; assembly: GCF_000147115.1. Classification (NCBI taxonomy): domain Eukaryota; kingdom Metazoa; phylum Chordata; class Mammalia; order Chiroptera; family Vespertilionidae; genus Myotis; species Myotis lucifugus. Next base: position 91,724 of record NW_005872059.1, read on the forward strand.
GCTTCCAACTCTAATGTTTCACTCACATAACAAACCAAGCCCAGCTATTGGGGCCCCTGGGCAGTACCATGGGCTCCTGTTGCTGAGGGGTCATCCCAAACCATATCACGTGGAGTTCCAGGGCCCCACCTCTACCCTGGCCTGGGAACTGTGTGATCTGGGGGTGGGAAATATCCAAGTGACAGCTCAGGGCTGAGGTCTGCCTGCAGAGAGGGTGGGTTCACCTGTGGCAGCACAGGGGCTCTCCCTGGGGAGAACAGCAAAGTGAGAAAATCAGAAAATGTCAGACAAATCTTGGGAAGGAAGCATCCAGCCAAATGTTTATCAACCAATCAGAGGAAGAGGAGGGAATATGTTTACATGTTTGCATATGCACACATACACACACATGTATATATACATGTAGGTAGACAGCCCATTGATTCCCTTAGAAAGCTCTCATTGGTTTTTGCCAAATAGGTGTATTTATCGCCCACCTATGCTTGCCCTCAACTAGTGGATGTGTGTGGTTCCAAAATGCATCTCACAGGTCACATCCTAAGGCACTCTTGGTTTGGGCTTCAGCTCCTCACGGAGTGGCTCACTGGCCCAAGGTCACATAGCCAGTTAGAAGTCACAGTGAGGCTTGAACTGGGGGCTGACTGACTCCCAACTCTAGGGTTATCTTTCTAGCCCCATGCAGCCTCCCGAGTGACCTGGTTGTAGAAATCCAAAGTCAGAAAAGCCTCCCCTGTCACGGGGCCCAGCTCTAGGGACTTTCCTGAGGCAGCCGCCCTGGTGAGCATCACAGGACTGAGCTAACCAAGAGGACCAGATGCAACTGAACGGGCTGTGCTTCTCTCGGGCCTGAGCAAGGGGTCAGGAGTCTAGAGCTGTGTGTGTATGTGTGTGTCCAAGGGTGACGAGAGCACAGACTGTGACAACAATCAAGGGCTTGTCTGTGTCTCCTCCTTGGCACTTGTCCCTCTCCTCTTGGCAAACTGCCTGCCCCAGGGACAGCTCTGAGGGGCCTTGGAGGCAATGTCTTCTGCCTGTCGGCCAGAACATGCTATCACCCTGTCCTCACTATGGTGGCAGCAGGGACCTCAGCAATTTTTATTTTAAAAGTGATCTCAATTTTAATTCCTTCTTCTCACTTTTGCCTTACTGGTTTACTCAGCGTAATGGCTGCCCTGACGTCAAGATATTTGGAGATATTTCAGCCAACACAGTCAACATGGTCCTACCTATGCCCTTGTCTTCAAAATATGCTGCTGGGCCCTGGTGGTGTTGCTCAGTGGTTGAGCGTCGACCTACTGAGTACTATTCATGGGAAGACAGCATCCTGACTCCTTCTCTATACAGCATATTGGGAGTAAAAATGATGCATCCAGGTGGAAATATGATTAGGGGTTGGAAGACAGACAGGGAATGAAGAAGTCAGAAATAGACACTGAGAGAGTCACTGGCTGGCTGGCTGCAAATAATGACTCTCCAGTAGTGATAGAATAAAAAAGTGGGGGATTCTCGGGAATATTCAAGAGATAGGTGGCAACTCTTCTATGGTTTTGACTTGCCCAGCAGATTTCCACATACACACGTGTACACGCCTATGTTTGCATGCACACACATATACACATAACTGACTGCTCCCCGCCTGGAAGAAGAAGCCGCCAGAGGAAGAAGCCACCCACCTTTGGTCCAGGTGCCAGCGCCTGCAGCTGGCCGCAGCCCAGGTGATGGACAAGCCACCCGCCTGATGTCCCAGGCTCAGCCACCCAGAGAAGCTGCCAGCCCTGTGGTCCAGGGCGCCAGCGCCTGTGGCCAGGGAAATAGCTTCCCTCTTCTCCTACTGCAGTCATTACTTCAATATTCCCCTTCTGAATTTCTCTCCTGTGCTGCAACCCAACTCCACTTTCCATAGGAAGGATACAGAACAGAGAGAGCAGTGTTAAAAGGTTACATTTTTAAACCGGTAGGTTGATACTTAAACATATAAATGGAAAGCTAGAGTCCTTAAGGTAACAAAGGCTACAAAGGACAGGGACAGTGCATGACCTATTATATCCAGAAATCCATATGGGAACTGAAAACTTTGCAATGATGACAATTAGTGAAGATATGAATCAACTAAAATAGTTGACAGGGACAATTCTTCCATCTTTGAAAATATCTACATCAAATCTGTTTAAATAGATTTTCATCTGCATAATATAACACATTCTGATAAGACCACCACCACCACCAATGTGGTCAGTGTTGTGCCAATAAATGTTTAATAGCTGAGGGAACCCCCCCTCAAGTGCACAAAATTTCGTGCACCGGGCTACTAGTTGATTATAAATTGCATTCAGATCCAGAGATAGAGAAGCATTGATCAGATTGTCAAACCTCAGAGGGAAGGTAGGAGAGGGTGGGGGTAAGGGGGAGAGATTAACCAAAGGACTTGTATGCATGCATATAAGCCTAACCAATGGACACAGACAACAGGGAGTAGGGGTGTCTGGGAGGGTAATGGCGGGATGAGGACACATATGTAATACCTTAAGCAATAAAGAAATTCAAAAATGTTTTAATTTATTTCAGAGAGGTTAGAGAGAGGGAGAGATATAGAAATATCAATGATGAGAGATCTTTATCGATAAGCTGCCTCCTACAGGCCCCCTATTGGGGTGGAACCCACAATTTAGCAAGTTCTTTGACCAGGAAACTGAAGATAGTCATTGTGGTTGGTTTGGACAACCTGGATCAGAAAGCATGGTTATGGCTGAACTGTGGGCCCTGTGGACAGAGTTGACCTTCTCTGCAGGAGGACTCAAGTTTGCCTTGAGCCCCAGGCTGCCTTCCGATGGGTGCTTTGTACACAGAGGGAAATTTTCAGAACTGAATGCAAATAAAAAGACCAGTGGCTTACACTTTTGCTTAAAAGTTTATCTGTAAGGTACTTTAGTATACTCACCACAATGATAGTACCCCAGAGGAAAATGACATACACAGAGGCAGAATTGATGATAAGCATCCACAGAATTTCAGAGGATCTGGCCAAAATTCACAACAACGGGACAGGATATGGAATAAAAGAAATAAAATTTGAGATAATGAGGAGCCTCGGACATTTACAATAACTCTATCTCAAGAAATCATCCTTAGAAAGCCAAAATCAGCTTCCAAGATGTCCCTATTGGATTCCTGTGTTTTAAGAAAGACTTCAAGACCTGGCCAGTTAATCAGTGGTTAGAGCTTTGGCTCCAGGAGCCAATGGTCCCTGGTTCCATTATGGTCAAGGGCAAAGACCTCA